>NC_057761.1:45846209-46155476 GCF_010389155.1 Erigeron canadensis | reverse complement strand
TTTATACTGCAATTCATGTTATTTTATTATATTTGGATGTACACCAAGTGTCTGATAAAATGTTTGATGTGGATTTTACTGTGTTAGTTTTTTTTATGTTATACTTGAGTCAATGATGAGTTAATTTTTTGTTCAATTAGTTCATTTCTAAAGATCTTTGGTAGTGGGTATGTTGTTTTTGAAATAAAGTTTTGATCTTTTTTGTGTAAGTATTGTGTTTGTGTAATTGTTGTGTGAACAGTAAATGATATAGTAATATTTATGAATATCATGCATGTATGTAGAACAGTTGGCTGTAAAGATCCAGTAACAGGCCACTTTGTTAATAGAAGTTTAATACAATATAAAAAATGCATGCTTGATTGTGTACTGGATATGCTTTTGATCTCAGTCAAACATATATGTGATCTGTATATGCATAATTTAAATATTGTGACACAACTGGGAAGAAAAATGACTGCTTCTTTGTTTTAAGTTTGAATTATATGGCAGGTGTTTTTCGATGATCAATTATTGAAAACTCCATCTTATTCGATCTGTTGAGAGGATTTTAAGAATTTAAACCTACTGACAGTTGGATTTGATTGCAGGTATATTTGATGTGCGTGGACTGTAAGATAATACGTATACTACTTCGAGAAAATATGTTGGGTATATGGGCTAAGTATATCAAGATTTGACTGGAAGTGAACTGGTCATATCGGAAGATATATGAGACTGTTATACTTTATGTACATAGTGGGACTTTTGTAGGAATGCGTCCTTTGTTAATTCACGGGTACCTATCTTGGTGCATTCTTGCTGGACATATATACGTAATTACGTTTTCTCTGAGTTCGGGTCAATATGAAAGAGATATCACTCTAGAGTATGGAATTACAACTTCAAAATATACAGAAAGATTATTCAATAGTTCTCCACCATTGTCGTATAATGAGATATCTTGTGAACAGCTGGGAGGAGTGGGATCATATGATACTACATGCTTACTGAATTCGAATGTTAATATAAGTTCTGATATTTATGTATTGGCCAGTGGAAATATTGAGATTCTTCCTAGTGTTGTGATTGTTTGCCCCATAGAAGGTTGTGTAATTAGCTTCAATCTCTCTGGGAACATCAAAGTTGGACAAAATTCTGCAATCATTGCTGGTTCGGTCATTTTTTCTGCCGCTAATATGACTATGGAATCTAATTCTGTGATAAACACCACAGCTATGGGTGGAGCACCGCCTTCTCAAACTAGTGGCACTCCGGTAGGGTATGACGGTGCTGGTGGAGGGCATGGTGGCCGAGGGGCCTCCTGTGTTAGGATTAATGATACGAAGTACTGGGGTGGTGATGTGTATGCTTGGTCTACTTTGCCATATCCATGGAGTTATGGGAGCAAGGGTGGTGGGTCGTCAGATGAACATAAGTCTGGGGGGAATGGTGGTGGACGTGTTAAGCTTATTGTGGCAGATGTACTGTATATGAATGGATCTTTGCTAGCGGAAGGAGGGAATGGTGGACTAGATGGTGGTGGTGGATCTGGTGGAAGCATCGTCATACATGCTTCAAAAATGTATGCACTCTTACGATGAGTCGTTTTCCCCCTTCTTTTTCGATGATATTTGTATGTGTATGCATATTGTGTGTGTATGTGTGTTTATGCATAAGTGTATCAAGCATAGGTGCCAATGTTCCATAATTTTCATTTGTCAAGTACTCAAGGTTATGAGGGATTTATCAGTTGCAGTGATTCTAGATTGGAGAATTGTTGTGGTCATTAGAAATTAAATATTCTAATATTTGATGCAAGGATGTACCAATGTCTCTAGTTTTTATTATGTGCTGTTTTAAAAGAAGTATATCTGACCACCTCATCTTAGAATAGTCACAACCTAGATTCTTGATCGCTTTAAATTCACTATTACTAGCCCTAGCCAAATAATGGAACTTTATGCACTATCATACAAATTACTTTTAGGTGTGTTTTTAACAGGCTGAACAGCTATAAGAATATGAGTTTCATGAGCTTTAAAGAGCATCTCTTTCTTTGAATCTTTGATCATAACTTTTCTACTAATCTATAGACGTTTTCTTGTGAGAACATGTAGTGGATTAGCTGATGTTGTGAAAAATATTTGTGAAGTGAACATGGGAGTTATAAAAGCATGAAACACACATATTTAGAAACAAGAATATGGAGTGAGTGAAACTGAAAGATGATAATTTGCAAGTTTTTTTTTACTGATTTTTCTTGATTAACCCTACTGTTACAGCAAAATATTCAACTTAAATGATGCTTGGCATTAACACCTTACACTAGATCCATACAAACACTAATACGACCTGTTGCCTGCTTCCCACTATCCACTTTTGTATTAACATATTGGAATTACTGTTTGAAATGGAGTTCTGCCATGTGATTTTCCATGACAGAATCACAAGCTGCATTGGAACCCTTGTTCCGTGTTGCTACTTGCTAGAAAGAATTGAATCTTTTGGTTCGTTCTGCTTTAAACAAAATTCTGAGCCAGGTCAACCTTTGGCTTACAAGTCTGATAATAATAAAATGTGATTGGCCTATCTTGGAATTCGTTTTCCAGTTGATATGGTGTTCTCGTGTTCAAGCTAGTGTATTTCATTCTCAAATTTCTTCTGTCTGGATAGGAAGGGATTTGGTATGGTAAGTGCATCTGGAGGCAATGGATGGGGTGGAGGTGGTGGAGGCAGAATTTCTCTAGACTGTCACAGCAAACAAGAAGACATAAAAGTCCAAGTCCATGGTATGTCATTATCACACCGTTCTTGCATTCTATAGATGCTATTCCGTATGAGATCAACTATAAAAGACTTACCTATATTCTAAGCTCTTGCTATTATGGGGACCATTTAAGAGTATTTATATATGGTATTACAGGTGGTCAGAGTATTGGTTGTCCAATTAATGGTGGAGCAGCAGGTACTTGTTTTGATGCATACCTACTAAGCTTAAGAGTTGACAACAACAATGTCACCACAGAAACAGAAACTCCTCTACTCGATTTTTCCACTAGCCCTCTCTGGACAAATGTTTATGTTGAAAATGATGCAAAAGTTTTGGTGCCCTTACGTTGGAGCAGAGTTCAGGTTAAGATTTGCTATTTTAGTATGTGTGTTAGACTATAACTATTTCTATATATAATTTAATGTTAAAATGCAACATCCATAAATATAAAGATATAGCATGTGCTTTATAATCTTCTTTTATAGGTGAGAGGCCAGATTAAACTAGCGTGTGGTGGCAGCATTATCTTTGGGCTGTCTGATTATCCAGTGTCTGAGTTTGAGCTTGTTGCAGAAGAACTTCTTATGAGTGATTCAATAATAAAAGTACAAATTAAAACTCTGCTGTTTTCTGATTACATTTTTTAAAATAACTTTGAGTATGTTAAGTGTCCGTCTTCTGTTAATTTGAAATGACCTTTTTCTCTGTCTGAAGGTGTATGGCGCGCTTAGAGCTACTTTCAAAATGGTGCTCATGTGGAATGCCCAAATTGAAGTTGATGGTGGTGGGAGCACACTTTATACCATTTCTGTCCTTGAAGTTCGTAACCTCATTGTTCTGCGGGTATGGTTAATCGGTTTCCTGACACTGTTGTGAACTGAAGACATGCAAATGCTTTTTTCTTGAGGTGGCATAATGGGTTTGGGTAATGGGTTCAGTTCAAAACAGATTGGTTCTGGTTGGCCCACAAACACTTTTGCTTCTTTCTATGATTATTATAACTTATTAGTATATTATAAATGGTTAAAAGCCAGTAATAATAAAACAACAAACTATTTCTTTAAAAGACGGGGGTTAAGAGGTTCTATGCAATCTGGACAAAACTTTGTGCGAGAGTTTCTATCCGTTAGACCCCGTCTTTTTAACTTCGCATTTGACCTATGTTTCCACTAGGAAGTCGTAGGTTTACCCTTTGACGAAATAGAGAGAAATTATAGCCCAATTTGATCTGTTCTCCTACAATTTTGTGAAACATGTCTTCTAGTTTTTTCACAATATAATTTTGTGAATCTGAAATCTGTTCTGGCAGGAAAACTCGAGCATTAACTCAAATACAAACTTGGCTGTTTATGGTCAAGGACTTCTTAGACTGAGTGGTGAGGGTGATGCAATCAGAGCTCAAAGACTATCTCTTTCACTATTTTATAACATAACTGTAAGCTCTTTTCTCCTTTCTCAATATGTTATTTGTTTTCTTTACTTGAGTTTTGATTCGATAGTGTCTTATATAACCATTTACTGTTCACAGATTGGTCCGGGTTCTGTACTTGAAGCTCCTTTAGATGATGATCACAGTAAAACCATGTGAGTATGATCGTGTAATCAATTTGGCTCAAATGTTGGGTTTTTATAAGTTCACAATAGCATGAACTGTATATCAATCAATTTAGTTAACCATATTGCAGTGCAACCAAGAGTCATTGTGAGAATCCGACATGCCCTAGAGATTTGATTTATCCGCCCGATGATTGTCATGTTAATGATACTCTTTCATTTTCACTACAAGTAATAAATACGTAAAACTCTCAAGGATATACATTCCATTTTATTTTCAACCTTTTTTTTGTGTGTGGCTCATTTGAATGATTGGCAGATTTGTCGTGTTGAAGACATAGTTGTGAGTGGAATCATTAAGGGGAGTATCATTCAAATCCACAGGTCAATGAGCGTCACTGTGGACCCAGAAGGCATCATAACTGCTTCTGAATTAGGTATTTTCTTGAAACTTTTGGCGACATTCTTCTCCAACCTCTACGTAATTAAATGCATGCCTATTTTTTCAGGTTGTAGAAATGGTTTTGGTCTGGGAAACTATTCAAATGGAGCTGGTGGTGGTGCTGGTCATGGCGGTAAAGGTGGTACAGGATTGTACCATGGAAGGTTGAGTGAAGGTGGTGGCACGTATGGTAAACCCGATCTTCCTTGTGAGTTAGGAAGTGGAACTCTCGGCCCTAATGAGTCTATTGGACGCGTTGCTGGTGGAGGAATGATTGGTATGTTATTCCTAACATAATTGTGACAGTATCAATATTCAATTATTAGACTGAGACATTTAGTATGTCTGTTCGATTTATGCCAGTGATGGGATCTATTATATGGCCTCTTTCAAAGCTCGAAATTTATGGATCCATGAGGGCGGATGGTCAAAGCTATGGAAAGGCAACCACAACCAGTAATGGTACTCTGATTGGAGGATTAGGTGGTGGTTCTGGTGGAACTATTCTTCTTTTCATACAAGCAATTTCCCTATATCATAAATCTTCTTTATCTGTTGCCGGAGGTCATGGCGTCCCCCTTGGTGGTGGGGGTGGTGGTGGTGGTAGAGTTCATTTCCACTGGTCCAAAATTGGGGCTGGAGATGAATATGTTCCTCTTGCAATGATAAATAGTACCATCAGCACATGGTATGTTACTATGGTTGCTATCTACAGTAATTTGTTACTAATGTCACAATTATTTGATGAAGAATATTGATCACCTCATAAAAATAACTATACTTCTTTGGTTATATGCATTTTATCTTTATAATATCATAGGGGTGGTGAAGGGGATGGAGAGGCTCTTCCTGGAGAAGATGGTACAATTACCGGGAAAAAATGTCCTAAAGGTCTTTATGGTATTTTCTGCGAGGAATGTCCAGTTGGCACTTACAAAGATGTTGAAGGCTCTGATGATGATCTATGCACTCCTTGCTCACTTGAAACACTTCCCAGACGTGCATCCTTTGTTCATGTTCGAGGTAATTACAGAATAACCCTTAAAGAAAACACATGTGTGTGCACGTATATGTTCACATTGATGGACGTTTGGGTGACAATGATCAGGTGGAGTGTCAGAGTCATTTTGTCCATACATATGTAGATCAGAAAAGTACAAGATGCCAAACTGTTATACACCTCTTGAAGAGCTTATATACACATTTGGAGGGCCATGGCCTTTTGCTCTTTTGTTGACATGTGTTGTGACTCTTCTTGGCCTGCTTTTAAGTATGCTCCGGGTCAAGCTTGTCGGTCAAACTTTCTTTTATGACAAAGTTGATTCAGTTGACCACAATAATCACAACCATTTTCCTTCTCTTCTGTCCCTATCTCAGGTATTTTACTAATATCGTTCTCATCTTTACTCTTTCGTACTATTTCTCTATATACTGGGTTTTGTGTGCTAAAGTTAGCAATTTTGGTCTATTACTAATGAATGTGTCAATTCATGTTATATTATATATCTAACAGGTTTAACAGGTAAGATAATAAAGTCTAGCTTAATAGGAAATGGCAAAAGTCACTCAAATTTCTTATAATGTATTTGACACCCTAATTATTTAAAGATAAAAAAATCATAGCCAAAAAGGGTTTGGGTCATTCCAACTGTTCTATTTTGGGACCCAAGTTTATTCATTATAACATGTTATCCAACCCGCCCTTATCACCTCTGATTTTGGTTTATGTGATGTACATTTTTTTTATAGGTGCGGGGAACAAGAGCTGATGAAACTCAGAGCCATGTCTACCGAATGTACTTTATGGGCCCCAATACATTTAGAGAACCCTGGCATCTTCCTTACTCCCCTCCTGATGCAATCATTGATATTGTGTAAGAACACTTAAAGATTTAAAAGTTTTTATCATACATATTAACTCTTTAAGAACCCTGATCTGAAAAGTATATGTGATGTCAATCCCTATTTGACATGCAGATATGAAGATTCCTTTAACAGATTTATTGATGAGGTAAACTCAGTGGCTGCATATGATTGGTGGGAAGGGTCAGTCCACAGTATACTTTCATTGCTTGCTTATCCTTGTGGCTGGTCATGGAAACAGTGGCGTAGAAGATATAAGATCAATCAGCTTCAGGAGTTTGTCAAGTCTGAATACGACCATTCTTGTCTTCGCTCCTGCCGATCAAGAGCTTTATATAAAGGGATGAAGGTTTGAATTCTAGTATATTATATCATGCTAGCTTTTTCCTAATATAAGCTTTAAAAAAATGCTTCTTTATTCTAAAACTTAGCTTTAAATGTTAATACAGGTTGGTGCAACACCTGATTTGGCTGTTGCATATATCGATTTTTTCTTGGGTGGCGATGAGAAGCGATTAGACATGGTAGCAAGTATTCAAAAAAGGTTCCCAATGTGCATAATTTTTGGAGGAGCTGGAAGCTACATGTCGCCATATAATCTTCACAGTGATACCTTGCTCACAAATCTTATCGGACAGGTCTTTTCTTGTGATATATCTTCTGTTAGGTTTCATTAGCTTTGGCAAAATAGGTGGGTTTGGTAATGGTTCTTAATTTTCTGAAGTAACAAATAGTATGCCAAATATGATTTTCAGATGACCCAACAACCAACAGGTTGTGGGTACCTCAATAGTCACAACTGTATTTTAGTATTACATTATAAAATGATTCTATAGGAATTGATATTGGGGGCTTTTCTACATGAAAGATTCACTTTGGGCCTTGGGGTGATGTTTGACCAATTTGACCTGTTTCGTTTTTAGCTATCTGTTATTTTTTTTGTTGAACCTGTTAGAGATAAAACATACCCCGAATTTACCAAATTGCAAGTAAATAGGGTCAAAATTGCTAACGCCAGTATAAAATTGTGGCATACTTATTTTCTGACATGTATACATATGTCATTGGTCAGCATGTCCCTTCATCCGTCTGGAATCGATTGGTAGCTGGTTTGAATGCCCAGTTGAGAACCGTGAGAAGTGGATCAATACGGTCCGCTTTAGTTCCTGTTATTAATTGGATAAAAACTCATGGAAATCCTCAACTTGACTTTCATGGGGTCAAAATTGAGCTCGGATGGTTTCAAGCCACTGCCAGCGGTTTCTATCAGTTGGGTATATTGGTAATTGTAGGCGATGAATCTCTTGACAACCTCCACCACCCTGATTTGATAGAAAATAGTCAGGAATCGCCAAGGTAAATGTATTGCATAAATAGTATATATAATCTTTTGGCCAACTTTATTGCATAAATAGTATATGTAAGTATATAATTTTATTTTTATTATTGAAAGTGTTTACGTTTAACTAATCTATCAGTGTTCATATAGGCATATGGTGGCTGTTTCAGAGAATAGTCCTAAGCAGGTTCAACCGAGTCAATCATATTCAAGTCAAGCATTAAGTCGTAAAAGGGTAACAGGTGGACTTAATGGTGGTGTCATCAATGAAGCATCCTTGAAGTCCTTGGAGTTTCAGAAAGATTATTTCTTTCCATTTTCTTTATTCTTGCACAACACAAGACCTACAGGGCGGCAGGTATGTTACTATGATAATATACTTCTTAGAGGTAGCAAAATGGGCGTGTCAGGAATGTTGGATAATGGGTAATATTGTCTGCTCCTTACTTTTGCTAAAAAGTAAGTATCAGATATCTCTACAAGTTATTATATTATTTCAATATTAATTTGGCAGGGTAATAGACTTTTTTTGCACTCACGAATATGCTTAAACATTCAAAAAAGTTTCATTTGGTTATGCTTTTAAGTTTAACTGGTTTTGATTGCACATCCATGTCATGAGAACAAAAAAAAAAGTCAACATGGTCAAAGTTAGCAACACATTAAGTAGAAGGTTTAATGCATTAGGGAATTACAATTTGGCTACTTTAGACCTTTATAATATAGTTTCTTCTATGCTAAATTTGTAAGTTTATCAGTATGACATGTTGGAGATAAAACATAAACTGACCCATTCTATAAGCGACTTGATATTGCCACTATTACAGTTCATCAATGTCTCTTAAAGTGACGTTCATATATTTCAGGATACATTACAGCTGCTGATATGTATCTTGCTTCTGTCGGATCTATCTGTCACCCTCCTTATATTAGTTGAGTTCTATTGGATCTCTCTTGGGGCATTTCTAGCCGTTTTGCTTATTCTCCCCCTATCTTTGCTTTCTCCATTCCCAGCGGGTTTGAATGCATTATTTAGTAGAGGCCATAGAAGGGCTTCACTTGCTCGAATCTATGCACTGTGGAACGCTACTTCCATTTCAAACATTGTAAGTTTTCATCATGCGATTGAAGATTATGTGGAGGTTGCAAGATGGGTGGTTAGGGTAACATGTCTAAACAGGTCCGGGTTTAAACGCAATATCTGTTAGCGTGGATTAAAAATGGCATCTTCATGCTGGGTTGAACCACAAACGCTTTGTTTCCTGCAATAATCTATTAATAATAATATTAATTTGCTAATGATAATTAATATATAACAATAGTCTTAAGATAAATCCGACTCAGTAAGTAATATGATATTAGAAGGTTGTGTGCTTAAAATATGTAGATATTTGTGAATGACCCATTAGACTAAGTTAACTAATGCCCTTTTAGATGAAATCCTTCTTTTATGTGTTTTATCTAAAACACAACTTTTAAGCTTCTTTTAATACTGACACCTTTGGGCTGTGTGACAAGTCAAACGTATTCATTTGATACTAAAAGGAATTTCGGATAATATGTTTACGTGATTGGATACACTCTCATTGGTCCTTTTGCAGGCTGTGGCATTCACATGTGGCATGATTCATTATGGATTTTTGTCATTCCAGACATACGAAGAGCCAAAAGCATGGGAAAACAGGAGGTAAAGCCTTTAGCCTCTATTGTCTCAACTGGGACTATTGAGTTTGTCTTTATTTTCCAGGATTAAGGCTTCTGTTATGAATTTCTGCATATATGAGATTTGTATGTAGCAATAGGAAATGATTTTCGTGACACCGGTGAACAGGATCTCGTTTGTTTATGTGTTTATACACCTTGCATGCCACAAAAATTGTAAATACTTACAGTTGGCTTCAGTTATCCACTGATGTCAAAATAGATACTGAGATCTTGAGATCACCACTAATTGTTGCAATTAGCATGATCTTTAAGTGGAAAGTTTTTTCGTACTCTTGGGATGAAAGTATCTTTTTTATAGAGGCTTGGGTAACAGTTATCTAATTCTTATGAAGGAATATGTACACAAGGTTGTAAAACTTCTATGCATCTAAAATACACTTCTGGAGACTTTCAAACCATTTTTTTCCCGCCATATTTTAATTTTTCGCCTGCTGTGGGATGCTACATCAAATTCCCATTTGACTGACAAATTTCTTTTGAAACTAGTGAGGATGATTATTGGTGGTTGTTACCAACACTGCTGGTGCTATTCAAGGTGATCCAAGCGCGGTTTGTGGACTGGCACATAGCAAATCTAGAAGTTGAAGATTTTTCTCTTTTTTGTCCTGATCCTGATACCTTTTGGGCGTATGAGACGAGTTTATGAAATACGCGCACACTTTTTGCAGTTGGCTATATAAAGCTTTGACATGACAGCTTCTTGGATGTACATAATGTAGAAAGGTGGTGGTATATTCGTGTACATTTGTTTACTAGTCTTTTAAGTTTTTTGTGAGTAATCTTAGAGAGAGATAGGTTGATGGTATATATAGATTGGAGAGCGAGAAAGAGATTATAAAACCAAAGAATTTTTGGTACACCAGTAGAATTTTTACTCTAAAGGTGACCATTGCAAGATTGAAATTTGAAGTTCTGTTTTCAGCTCACATTTTTCTTCTGATATTGCTTCTCTAGATCCATTGCTCATTTTGTTGTAATTTTCATATGGACCAATATTACCAAACCAGGACCAGAGTAATAATCTGGTTAGGTGGTTGATCTAAAAGATAATTTGGGGTTGGCCTGCAATTTTGTATGATCCATCCAAAGCCTTACTGGAACTGGTCCTGTCATCTAAACTTGAAAATTAGGTGCAACCAAGGCTCATAGATTTGTGTTTTACGTGTCAACACGGCTAAAAAAAATTTGGTGCAACCAAGGCTCGCTACGAATTGCTCTTTGTTATGTAGTGTTACTTTTTAAGTATAAATTCTTCAAGGGACCATCTGTCCATGTTTATAGATCATACATAACCAGAATTATATACTTACCCCATATGGTTGTTGGAAGTAGGGTTGTCAGCAAGCAGAATTGATACCCCTGAACTTGACAGGGTTAAAATCAACTCGAGATTCTTATTTTAAGCTTGATCTAGGCTTGATGGCTCGACGAATTTCATGATGCAAACTTGATTTCAACTTGTACAAGATCATAAAAGGCTCGAAAAGCTTGAGAGTACTATTGAAATAAATAAGGCAATGTTTTAGCTTTACTTGAATTCAACTTGTACAAGATCGTTAAAGGCTCGAAAAACTTGAAACTACTTTCTAAATACATGGGAAGGGAATGTTATAGCTACAACAAAATGTTAGATATATTCCACAATTATGCGATACTAACTTGAACATAATGCTGTAAAAATTCTCCTTTATAGAAATGAATCACAAATTGTGTTTTGTTTATCACCTCCCATATAAAAATGACTTCAAATACGTAAGATAAAAGAAAATAACATAAGTCGAAGTTTGATTCAGACCCTAGATTAACAGCAACAAAGATTATAAACCCATTTTTTATTACAAGTGCCTTCTCCAAATGGTTTTATAAATAAAGATTCATACCAAATACGAAAAGATATACATGCTATATACAAGGCTCAAAACTTGATTAGAACTAGACCTAAACATTTGTAAGCAATAAAAACTCCGAGATTGATTCTTGTACTTGAGTTCAAACTTAAATAGTCTGATATTGTTAACAGACGTTGGATGTCTATATGAATTCAAACAATGTCAAAAAGCTTAAACATAATCGGTTAAGTATGACATATTGACGTTCGTAGGGATCACTGGTACATTGCTATTCCAAATCCAAACTATATTATCAGATGGGAAAAGATAGATGTATAATGCAAAATGATAAACGTACCAAAATATACAAACTTCCCTACTCAAATTACTACGTATATCATGATAGGCTTGTCCTAGGCTCAATTGATACTGACCCCCTTGAGCAATGATATTCAGGAATTATAAATATAATATGGGTACATGACAGCTGGGTTTCTAAGTTGATAAAATCCAAGCATTATTTATATTGGGCTATGAAAATATGATACATATATACACATATCTTGTACAAATTTGGTGCCCCATGAATTGTGGTGCACTGCTTAATTGAGCCGGTGGCACATGCTAACCACCGGGCCTGAGCGTAGCACTTTCAAATTGTCATTATCACAAATGGTCGTGTATTTTACTATATTATTATAATCTTACCGCATCAGATCTCAAACCTAAACCGATACTACTATATTTCGGAAGTGTGCTATATATTATATATATTTGAAAATTACAGATATATACCGAGGACTTGACCACATTAAGACATGTAAACCGAGTAAAAGTACTTGCATGGAACATACAGCGTGTAAAAACACTATAAAATACATACGAGTGGGCAATAAAGAAAGATATACTATCTATATCACCCGTGATCCTCTCGTTTCCATGTTTAGCAGTCAACGATTTCTGCGAGTATGTTGAAAACTTGGAGTATAGATATGTTAGATCATAGATGATGTCAAAGTCTTGAATGTTGTCTCCAGGGGCAACCACCTTCAAAGGCATGTTCCAGTACATCTTCCATTCTCTTGGCCAGTAGTATCTGCAGTAATGAAGCATTGTAAATGTCACCCAATTAGGACCCAGGTGGAAAATTCCACCAATTCACTCATAGATTGGGTTTAACACACCAAACGTCTCTAAAACTGTATTATTATGCATAACCCTTATTTATTTTGTTTCAGCATGCTATATTCTAATATTGATAAAAATTTATTTTCTTCAATCATATTTGACCCAGGTATCAATTATATAAAAAAAATTATTTAGATAAAACAAAACTAATTTGGGGCAACTCTACCCAACATAATGGAAAATATTGCCCACCACCCAACCTGCCGACCAGCCAATATTTCACATCTCTAATTGATCAGTGTACGCGGCAGGTAGGGTTGGGAAGTGGGGGAAGGGGTGGTGGGCTAGTGCCTAATCTGGAAAGCCAACCGAACAGATGAAGCAGGTCAACAGCAAATAGTAATTTAAAAACCATTTGTATAACACAAGTTCTTTTGATTAGACCCAGTGATTGAACAAATATATAAATCTAAAACTATCATACAGGATAATTCATTTCCTTCATTTTAAAAGTAAACTTACCTCCATACTTCCAAGAACAGCTGCAGGTACTTCAACCAAGTCTTTTAAATTTCTCTCTGGCAGGATAACTCTCTTAAGCCCATAACGATGTGCCGCCAAGACCTGCTCAATCGCGTGTTAGAAGATGATAAATAGTCCAACGACATATATTTTGGATTTGATTTAGGAACCAATCATCTGATTATTCAAATTCTGGTTATCTGATTATGTATCAGTTCAAATTCATACCAAACGCAAAATTGATTATCCAAAAGTACAATAAGCCAATAAGGTACTTGCCATTTCATTTAACCTAATTCGAAACTTTCGTTTTCATTCACAAACTCACTTTTATTGAAAGAATTAAAATGTCATATCTGGGTATAGTTGTATATATGTATTAATATTTAAAAATAATAAGAATTTTTCAAACATTGTTAAACATCTGATTGTTACAACTTCGAAAAGCAAAAACAATCCTAATACAATTTTCTACAGCAATTTAAGAATTCAGTATTACATGATCACACTCTCTAACTTTAAGATGTAAAATATATTCCAAGAAAAATGGCTTCAAAATTCAGAAGCACGTCTGAATAAGTCCACAAATCACTTTAGAGACGCACATCCATATACCCCCGAAAAATAAAACTAAAACTGAAGCATAGCAATATATCGGAGAGAAACAAAGACTGACCTTATCCTTGACCCCACCAACAGGTAGAACCAAACCTCGCAAAGTTATCTCTCCGGTCATCGCTGTATCTGATCTTACCCGTTTACGGCTGAAAAGTGAAACCAGTGAAGTAACAAGCGTCACACCAGCTGAAGGTCCATCTTTAGGGACCGCTCCAGCAGGGAAATGTATATGGACATCTCGCCTTTCAAGAAGATTATTTTCTTCTGCAGAAGCCAAGTTAAGCTCTGCTGCCCTAGCTCGTACCTGTGTCCAAACAAATTGCGGAAACATGCTTAATGAAACAAAGCTGAACAAAAACTGTCTCAACCAAAGGGCTTCTAGCCTAGCGGTATTTGAGTAGGCTCAACCACCAAAAGGTTGTCAGTTCAAGCACAGTAATGTGGTGTGTGAATGTTTGACTTTCTAAAAATCAAGTCTCCTCTATTTTAAGTAAATAACTAATACAATTTCTTCTTAAACAACAATTCTTTGATGTATGTCAACCACTATATGAGCAGAATATATTGACAAACAATTTATCAAATATAAGACAAAATCACAGGTGTGCTTCTCCGTTCTCTATTCCATTCTCATAATTTCAACCATGTAACCAACCCTCTAATGGCCCCCACCAACCAAACCCACGGCCAACATGGGAGAGGTGAATAAAATATAGCTAAAAAGACATGGGGACGGAATTTGAACCATCATCTCCACTCTCATGTTGCATTTCCCCCACCACTATGCGACAATAGTATGACCCATTTACTTAAGAATGGTTTGATTCAAGTTATGTATTATACTTCTATTCCTAACATGCCAAATACGTGTAACAAAAAAATTAGCAAAAGGGAACCGATAAAAGTTACCTTAATCTATCAAATGTATAAAGCCTAGAAAATCACTTTATTCAAAATCTACAATAATTGAAGTGATAATAGTATAATACACTTCATTATTTATAATAAACGCAAAACTAACTTGTAAAAGATATTCCAGGAGTTGGAAATAAAAGTATTTTGGGTCAGATCCAACCCATTTTGACTCGTACAGAAATTGACAGTATTGACCCCGCTCAATTAGGATAATCTCTAACAACAAGCAACCTCATCCTTTCTTCATGCCTTAAGTTTATTTAATTATTCATCAAAATAACTTTCAATTATATAAAAAAATTCAGATCAAAAGAAGATACCCAAGTCAATGCTATTTGTGCCGATTCTTTGATAACATCACCCAATTGCCCGGTAAGGTGCAGATCCCCCTTACCCACCATTGATGTAGCCTCAACGAACTGGACTTCTCCACCAAAGGATGTCCAGACTAGCCCTATAGAAACCCCAGGAGTTGACACTCTCTCTGCCATTTCTTTATCATCAAACTTAGGAGGCTGCATTCAATTCAGTAGCATAAAATGAGGAACAAAAGAAAAAGAAGCAAAAAGAGTCCAGTCCCATGCAAACATGTTTATATATATATATATATATATATATATATATTTTTAAGCCTACCCCTAATACTTTTTCTAGCATATCTTCGTCAACAACTAGAGGTGACATAACCCTGAATGAACTTGAACTTGATAGCTCATGATTGTTAACATCCATGGATATGACCTCCATTTCTACATCAGTGCCACCTTCAGCTAGTCTACTCTCCAGCAATGGTGAAGAAATTTGGTGCACATCTTTATTTAGTGGAACCGTATGTTCTCGCTCAGCCACTCTTACTGCTGCTGCACGAGCTAAAGCTGCAAGGTTTCTCTCTAGGTTCCTCACTCCAGCTTCTCTTGTGTACCTTTGAATAATAAGTTTCACCATTGCCTGCCATATATAGAATACAAGATCAGTGTCAATCACGGAGCAAAACAAACTAGATGTGTAACCATCTACTCATGAACATATGGATGCCAACTTCGACTCAATTACTTATGAATAGGTTAATTCAGATAAGTTGTATCATTAATGAGACTAATGAAGAAATATATATAATAAATTTGGACTAGAAGTATTCTGGCTCTGTTTGGGTCAACATTAGCCATTTCAACCCGTACCGAAAGATTAACCATGTTATTTCCTCACCCAACCAACCCATAGCCACCTCCTCCTAAACATTAAGACATTAATGTGCTCAAGTGATCTTAGCATCTTTTTTTTTTCAAACAAATACATGGAAGTGAGAAAAATATTGGGATAAAAAAGATGACTTAAGTTTATACCTCTGGAATTTTGAGGAATTCGGAATTCAAGCCATGCTGATTTAAAACACGCGGGATGAGATGGCGCATTGCTATTTTAAGCTTCTCTTCAGGTGTATATCCAGGAAGTTCAATGACTTCCATCCTGTCCAAGAGTGGTGGAGGGATTGGTTGTGCCCTATTAGCAGTTGCCACGAATATCACTTTTGACAGGTCAAAAGGAACATTCAAATAGCTTTAAGCCACGAATTAAGGAATCAACTACTGAGACAAAAAGGAAGTGACCTTGCAGTCAAATGGCTCCAATCTCAAATTCAAATTGATACGTTTTCTTTCTTACGTTTAAAACTAGTTGTCATAACTCCGTTGCATTTGAGTTTTGAAAGATTACCCTATCCAAAATCTATATTAATCAATGATTTATAGGATGAAAAAGATTGAGCATTTCCTAAGTAGGATACTGATCGTTGAAAGTTTTATTTTGCTCCGGGTCAAGAACCTCCAGTAATGCGGAAGCAGGGTCACCACGGACATCAGATCCTGTTTTATCAATCTCGTCCAACAACATAACCGGATTGCAAACAGCAACTTTCTGAAAGGATAAAATTTCAAATCAACATAATATATAAATTATAACCATTGGTCCACTTTAGATGAAGCTTTAATTGAAGATATGGGAGGTGAAAACTTTGATCTTACACATAAAAAAGTGACAAATAATCTCAAACAAATCATATGCATTGAAAACAGGATTTTATCTAGAGAAGAAGAAGACAATTGGGCCCAAAAGAAACATATAAACCTTGTAAGTCGCTTTACTTTGATAATTAGAATACCAGTAATGTATTAGCGTAGTTTTTATGATTGTAATCTGTAAAATTAAGCTATTACTAAAACAGACAACAAGAAAGTGTGTTGGGTTAATCAAGCTTGGTAGGACCCGCCTGGCCCTCCCTTTATGCTACATCAAGAAGGAATGCATCACACATCATATTGTTCAGAAATCATGAATAAATTGCCAAATTGGTCAATAGTTGAAACTGAACTTCACCTTTAGACCATCAATGAGCCGCCCTGGCATGCTTCCAATGTATGTCCTCCGATGCCCTCTAACATCAGCCTCATCTTTCACACCACCAAGTGAAATCCGCACAAACTTTCTGCCAAGAGCAGCAGCAATAGATGATGCCAAGGATGTTTTCCCAACTCCTGGTGGACCCACAAAGCATAACACCGGACCTCTTGCATCTGGCTTCAGCTGCAATGCAAAAAACAAAATAAAAACATTATTTTGAGCATTCTGCAGCAGATAATTACAAAAGAAGAAGTGAACAACCTTGCGAACAGCTAGATATTCGATTATCCGTTGTTTGACCTTCTCTAAACCATAGTGGTCACTGTCGAGCCGCTCTTTTGCAGCTTTTAGGTCCAACTCTACTTCTTCACTGGTGGTCTGCCATGGCAGATCAGCAAGAAGCTCAAGATAAACACGAGAACTGTTATATCCAGGTTGCTGAGGTTGCATTTTCTTCAGTCTCCTGATAGATTGTTAATAGCAACGATTAGAAGTAAGCACAAACTTGATGTCGAAAGCCAATACTAGGAGGTACTCAGGTAGTCCTTGACACTAGATATAAGCATTAAACAAACTCCGCCTATGGAAGATATTCTGATCTTATATTTCTATATAGACATTGCATAGCAACAATATTAGATGTAAGCATATAGAGGGTGTTTGGATATGTCATATGTGCTTTCAAACTGATCATACGATACTTGATAAATAAATAATCAACTTCAATAAACCGTTTGTAGAAATTAGTATTTGGATGAGCTTCCACTGTCCGAAGTTGTGATAAATTTATAGCAAATTTGATCATTTGAACAATTCGTAGGTAAAGTGACTAAACGCAAACCTTAGTTCTCTCTGTGCATGCTTCCAGACATTTGGAGGCATCCCAGCAGCTTGCATTTTTCTTTCAAGACCAGCTACATCATCATCTTCATCATCATTGTCACCAAGCTCTTCTTTAATAGCCCTCATCTGATAGGGCAAGAAATATACAAATAAGAAAAATAGAAACAGTAAAAGAAAATCCAGCCGATTGATTATACGAAAAAGGAAACCTGCTGACGGAGAAGATACTCCTTTTGTGATTTTGACAGCTGTCCTTCAACCTTTTTGGTTATCTTTTCTGCCACACGTATAGACTGGTACAAGTAAAACCCCGTCACACAACTAGTCACTAAAAAAATCCCAGTAATTAAAACAATAAGTATTCTAGCAAACATCCATCATTTCATCTATCAAGTTACCTGTAAATGCCTGTCAACTAATTCTGTGGCTTTGGAAAGCCTTACTTTGACGTCAACAGAATCTAGCATAGACAGCTGTTCTTCAAAACTAATCTCAAAGCTTGCAACAAAAATGTCTGCCAGTTTGTGCAGAGGGACAGTTTCTAGAAGAATTTTAGTTCTCCCACCAGTTTTTTGTTTCTATGCAAAAGATATCAAACACAAAAGATTAGACCACCCAGTATATCTGGATATTAAGCACATGCTAACTTCCCAGTCAAATTCAGAATTAGTATCCAATGATGGAAAAATACATTAAATTTAAACCATTAGACAGATAGTCAGAGTTAGTAACAGGTATTAAAGGCGGAGCATATCTGAAGAAAGTTATATTTGATAATTTTTTACAAAATTAGTATCTGATGATGGAAAAATACATCCAAAATCAAAAGATTAGACCAGTAATCAGAATTAGAAACAGATATTAAAGGCAAATGTGCATGTAAAACGGAGCATATCTGAAAAAAAAAGTTATATTTGATAACTTGAGTGCTTAACCTACGAATGACTACACCAAATTATGAATTTCATCGGTACTCTTTCTTATACCTATCATAACTGACTTAGTACAAATTTGATCATATACAGCAAATAAGACGGTGTATTGATGAAAAACGTAAAATCAAATATATCAAATTTGGCCAGTGAAATAATGGAAAATATATCACATGCACCCCAAGAGATATATCATTAATCACTATTCTCAATACTGTCAGACATTACTGACTACAATATTACATTGAAAAACATATATGAGATAGCATTAGTCAGTGGTACCTGCTCAAGAACTGAAATAAGCTCCATGGCTGTTACTTTGAATTGACGAGAAAGGGTTATAAAATCTGGGTCTTGTTCAACTCGTTCCATCTCTAACATAGATCAGAACATTAATTGCTCAGTAAGGTGAATGAAGGGCTAAGAAACTTCGTAAAAGGTATAGTGCAGTTGCGAGGTATACCAGCCTTTGTCATATCAAGAGGGGAGATTCTAGCAGTGGAGTAAGCTCCTTTCATATTAAGCTCCTGGACACTAAATCTGCATAAACCTTCAAGAACAACTGTGTACGTAACCCTCCCACTCGGTTTTTCAACTCCTCTCGACAAATGTAATGCACGAGCAGCAACGCCCCTAACATGGAAATTTAACACTACACATCACATCATGAACACGTGATATACATTTTCCAAGTAGATGGTAAATTGGTAACCGTATAGTATTCAAATAGCCATCGTATATCAATATGTACCTTGTATGCCAATGAATAGGTTCTTGTTGACTTTTCCCGTCAAGCTTATGAGAATCCGACACAGTTTTTGAGCTTCTATCTCCCAAATCAGTCCCTGCATCTCAACAAAAATTTAAACTCACATTCCATCGAGTTTACATATTCCTAAAAAAATAAACAAAATATCGTAATCCTCAATCACACCTTGTGTCAACACCGAACCCACCGATAACGTTTCTGCAGCATCTCGAACCGGCAAAATACCAATCAAACCTTTCTCCTCTCTCTGCCATAATTCTTGTTCAACCAATTTTACACTGCAGGAACCACAAAATAACTAGTATTAAGTATCGTCTTACATCTGGTTCACTTCCACGTGGCATCCTCATCATCAAAACCGATGCCACATCACCGGTTTACGGATACATAAAATAGCAATTAATTAAAGCTTGATAATTACAATAACAAATTTTTAAGTATGATACACACTATAGATTTTCCACTCTAGTTGAATACATTTAAAAAATATACAAAATTTTCAATAACTCTGAACGGATTACATATATTACAAATATAACTATTGTTATGTTTTATATATATATAATAACAAATTCAGCTAAAAAAAACTTAAGTTGTGATTATATTGAGAGTAAATTACACAATAAATAATTAGAAATAATTATATAAGAAAGAAACCTGCTAGGTGAAGTGCATCGAATACGAATAATAGCACCAGGCAACAACACTTTGTTTCTAAATGGAAGAATACCAATCCGATTAGGAAGCTCCACCGGTTCCGCCATCAAAATTTTAATTAAATTATCTATCAATCAATTAAATATAAGATAGATGATTGAATGTATATATATTTGATCGATCGAAAAACGTGTGTGTTGGTGTGTCTATTTATAGATATAGATAATAGAGGTTGATGGGAACTAAATAAAAAATGGAAAGAATAAAATTGTGGTATTGTTTAGAGAGAAAGACTTTTATTTTAGTTTTTTTGTTTTCTTTCTAAACTTATATATATAAATAAATTGTTGAAGTTGGAGATGAAGAAGGGTCGTCTTTGGATATACTTCGCGACAGCTTTGTGTTCATATATTTTTTTAACACTTTTGTTAATGACAGTTCTTACTATTAATTAATTTAATGCATTAAAATTTGTATTTTGTCATGTGAAAATTTAAGGACAGTTATTGATATACAAAGTACTACTTATATGCATGTAATAAACTGTTAATGACACCCCTTAGGGCTATCATTATTATTATTTTTTTTTTTCTCAGTTCATTCGTGTATATATACAATGTACAACTAGTGGGTTTGCCCTGCGCTGCGGGACTTCAACTTTCGTATTCATATTGTTTCGTTATGTTAGTATATTTGTGTTGAACCTACAACAGTCAAATTAAAAACCATTTTGCCATGGATATAAAAAATAGATAATTGTTTAGGAGCAATATCACAAACGCGTTGAAACATCGAATACATATATCCAATAAAACCAAAACGAGAAGAAAATTCAAATGAAAAATATTAATATATTTGTTGAAAAGGCAATACCACAAACGCTTTTGCAATATCGAACATATACGTTTAGTTTTTGTGCAAGAAAACAAAAAATAAAAAATGAAGCAAAAGCAAAGGGCTGAATAAAAGTTTCCAATATATTAGTCAAGGACATAAAAAGAAAAAAGAGTTATGAAAAAAACAAACAAAAACGAAAGAAAAAAGACATAAACGGGATCCCATATGGCAAAAACAAAAAAAACTCTGCAAAAAACCAAGAAAAACCGAAAAGAAAAATCTTAAATGGTGTCCGATATAGCAAAATCCGAATAATAACACCGAGGTATAGCTGAGCGAATAATATTGTGCCATTTGGCTGTGTCACTGTTCATAAGCCACCACCTTTAATGATATGATAATATATGTTGTAGTTATGTGTTGAGATGTTATGACAATATTTATTAGATTTTATAAATTTAGTATTATTTTTATGTATTTATTAATTTTTAAAGGTAATTAGTGACCTTATAATGATGTAATTTATAATGATTTTTCCTTAAAATGAGAAAACAGTGAAAAAACCTAAAAACATCATTTCGATGCATTAAAAGTCCATAAGATTAACATAGTGTATAACTAATTATCAATATTTAAGTGTTTAACAATACATTGATCCGTTAAAATTGAAAAATATCATGTTTTTGTTTTGTGCATCCATTTTAATGAATATGTATCCAAGATGGATGCACAAAA
Source organism: Erigeron canadensis (assembly GCF_010389155.1). Taxonomy (NCBI): domain Eukaryota; kingdom Viridiplantae; phylum Streptophyta; class Magnoliopsida; order Asterales; family Asteraceae; genus Erigeron; species Erigeron canadensis. The sequence continues at coordinate 46,133,619 of NC_057761.1, read as the reverse complement.
CAAAAACATGATTTTCTCGATTTTGACAGATCAATGTGTTTTTAAACACTTAATTTATACAGTAATAATTAGTTGTACACGTATTATATTAGTTTTATGGACTTCTAGTGCATCAAAATGAAGTTTTTAAATGTTCTCACCGTATTATCATTATAAGTGTGTTCTCGTTTGATTGACCCCCATATAAGTATGGAAGTAAAAGCCTTATTTTTTTATTGTCATTATTATTATATATTATGATGTGATGATGAGATAATAATTATACAAAAATGATAAATCCTCCTAAAATTTTAAGAAGCTGACATGTGGAATTAACTAATTCTCTTTCTTAATTCTGTCCCCTGATTTTTCACATGTCATCATCTTATCGGTAGAAGAATTATTAGACTATTTAAAGGATTAATCATTTTCCATGTTGATATTATGAAGTTACGAGCAAGCTCTTCATGTTTTGATTTTTTTTTAAAAAAAATAAAACAACCTTGTTTTTCTCACGACGGCGATCTGTGTATGGTAGCGGCCCATGATGTTCACGGATTTAATGGAGTCACATATTATATGTTCCTAATTCAAGTGTAAGCATGGTATTGTTAACTTGCTTTTATTTCTATGCAGGTGTGTTTAGTATCTAATTTTAATTTGTTTAAAGCACAAGTTGAACTGTTTAATTATAGAAAAATCAAAACTACGTTTTAAAATTGGACCTTCAGTTCATGTTATAACTAAATTATTTATTTCATTTTCGATTCAATCTTGGGTACATGACATCAAGTTCGGTTATACTCAAAAACTAAATTACTTAAGACACAAATTACATGGTTATGTATTTTTGTCAACTCAACTACTTTGAGGTTGCTTAATTTGATCTCATTCTTTTGAAATCACCTTTTATGAGTTACTTTAACCTGTTTTTTAAAATACTCCTTGATGATAACCTTATAACCTTTGATGTGATTGATACTCTGGAGCCAAGTGTGAGAAACTGGAAATTTAACACAAGCCACAAAAGCCAGTTTCACATTAAATATAGTCGTACAAAATAAACATTCCATGATATAAGCAAACAAATGAATTGTTAAATGACATATTATACAATGACCTTTTCGTTTGCCAACATATTTTCCTCGATCTTAAACTTCTTTACTTTCATAGGCTCACAAATGTACTCATTGTCCATATGGACAAATCTATAAATGGTATTTTAACCAGCCTAACTTTTTCTCATGTTTAGATTGCAATTTGCAAGTCAAACATGATTACGAGGTCTTAGTTCTAAATTTCTTACAACATGATTGATATGTCACTTAACAATATATGCATGATGTCTTCTACATGACATCATTGTTAACATGTGATTCCTATATGAAATTATAAGTTTTTGTTATCAATCAAATGAAAGTTTTTCGTCTAATAGTCGTTATCATCCACCAACTTTTTTTTATTCGTCTTCGTGGCAATTCAATTCCTTGATTACATAAATACAAATATCACTATATATTTTGGTTAGAAGCGTCGACTCGAAATTGAAATTAGTCTATATTTCCTTATAAAGAAAAAAACCCTTTTTTATTTTAGGTAATTCTACCTTTGAATTACCAGAATTACTCTTAACTTTTTATGTTTAGCCCTTAATGAATTAATTTACACTCTAAACCTTTATTTTATTAATTAACACTTTAAGTCCTTATCTTCTAAAAATTTTCACTATCACAATTACATTAACCTACACCACTTGACACCGTCATCACTACAAATAGTACCATCACGGACACCATTAGACCATCTTCCCCACCACTGTTGTCGCATTGCGCGGATACCATGCTCGTTCATAATAACTATTAACGTCAAATATTGATAGTTATTGCATTCGATTATCGGGGCAACTTAGTGAATCAGATGGGTTGAATATATACCATATTTATGGGTAGTCAAATTAATGCTAAAATTAGTATTAATGATATATAAACTGCACAAATTATGTTAAATAAACAGGAAGAGAATTAAGTTTGAAAAGATCTAGACCCTTGAATATAAATTAAGAGTCAAAATTTAAAGATAAACTTTAAATCTTGACCCTTGATTTTAATCAAAGGTCAAAATCTTCCCAACTTTAAGTTGAGAGAACTTTAAAGAATTCTTTCCCAAACAAACATCCTTTGTATCTCATTAAAATGTTTCAGGCAAAGTAACCGAAGCAGGCGAAGCTGAAAATTGTTTATATTTTTTTCTAACCACATATTTACTATATTTTTATTTTTAAGTTGATACTTGTGCATTTTAATGAATTTTTGCCTTTTTGGAGTTTTTTTTTTCTTCCAAAAACACTATATATCCAACATCCGAGTAAACTCTTTTCTAATATAAGGTCTTTTAAGATCAAAATATTCAAACCTAATAAAATTTTTATGTATATTTGTTACATATATACACGCCAACCTACCAACTTTAGCTTACAATGCATAACAAAATGTATAATTTCATTTCATACATAATATATAAGTCGGGCCTGTTCAATATGTATTTGGTGTTCCTAATCGCTTGCAAGGAAATAAGTAGTTATTGACAGACTTTATTTACATTAAAAATAACGAAAAGACTAATCCATCTATCTATATAGATAAATAAGTAAGTTGACGAGGAACGTGGCAAGATGTGAACAGTTGAATTAACAAAAAAGAAGATGGCGATAGTGTGATACGCGTCATCAAATAAGACTTTTATGAGAGTCTCATGGCTGCTTCTTCTAGTAATGTTTTTGTGGTCGGCTGCTTTGTAGCTAGCACCTGTCCTGGCTGGTGCATAAAATATATAAATGAAAAATCTTTTGGGCCAAAACATTTTTAATATCTTCTTTTTAATTTAGTTACCAACTTTGTATATAAAAGTATAAGATCAATAAAGTAATATGGTAAATCTAACATGCAAAGTTGAAGTAAAAGTGCTAACCATTGCCATCTAAGCACTTTTTTTTTAATAATCTTTTCGTGACGGCAACACATTTTATAATCATTATTATGCATTCTTATTTCTTTGGTAACTTGACTTACCTGAGCGAGATCAAACATGGTTGACTACTTGATTTGTCATGCACTAGTTAAAGCATTAATATTCATCCATTACAAATCTCTCTGTTTATATTTGTTAAATGGGGTTTGTTTAATACAGCCCCTAGGGCTGTGTTTAAGGTGCATAAATTGTTTGTACATTTACCATGAAAATCAGAGGGCGGACTTTTAATATGAAAGGTACAAGTTTTTTTATGCACGTTAAATACAGCCCTAAGGGTTGTATTTAGCATTTCCCTTGTTAAATTAGGCAAATAATGCACGATAATGCTAATAGCATCATTATACTTAATTGCAACTTAAGGTGCTAATTACATTTGCGCAAACAATCGATCGAAAGTTATTATTCCAAATTTTTTGGTGGGTGGGCCCTTTGACTCTTTACGAAATAGAGGCGGAGCCATGATTTAACATTGAATGGAGCTTAACCGTATTGTTTTTCGGATCGTTGTATACAATATAATGTAATAGACATAACCATTTAATAAAATGTTAATAAAATAGATTTTGATGACGTTGGGTCCAACGTAAATGTTTTATTTGCACTCTCATGACTAGAAATAAGATATTTATAGGTTAAGGGTGGCTCGGTTCAAAAATACCTTTATACTGGTCGGCTAGGAGCTAGCCTTGCAATGGAAAACATAGACAGTTGGTGGGGCTAAGCACCTACCAGTCCCACTACTGGCTTCGCCACTGTTACGAAGGTGTGTTAATCTATTCGAAAGTTATTATTCCAATTTTTTTTTCTCAAACAAGCCATTCAACTCCTTGACCTACCTCATCTCATGCCTATTCAGAATTTCCTTCCAAAGTAGTTCGATGGATTTTGTCAAAAACATGGCTAAGAAACATGGTATGTTTTGCTTTTACAATTGCAACTTGATGTATAGTAAGCGACTTACTGTATATCACATGGGTTGGTCCAACAACTAGGATTGCATCGATCATGTCGGCCATTTGAACACATGTTGCCATTCAACAACGGTAGTACACGTTTGCTTCATGCTACATGTATGACTATTAACCATCTACACGTAGTTAATTTAACAAGTTAATCTCATTAAAATACAAATATCAAAATCAATTAAATTGTGTTCTCAAAAATGTAATTTTACACTTTAAAACTCACCACCAAATATATAATTACCACCTACAACTATCATCGTAACCCCACTTTTGACGAAGCCATCTGCCGCCACCTATAATTAGTTGCATATATGCATATCCTGATCGAAACTTAATCCATTATCTTATCATGATTTTCCTATACCCCAGAGGGAAGCCCACTTCTCTTTAGGCCGGTAAAAATTATTCACCACGTGCCTCACACGCGTATAATTCTAGCATATGATTATATATATTGGGATTCCCCACCTCTCTACCCCCAAAGATAATTGTTTTATATATAAAATGATATGATTACGAGTATAGTACGTATTTGAACTCGTAAATTTCCATGAAACGTTTTTATTTTCTGTTTCGCTAAAGATTGCAATTCACAAAACAACATTTACAACATATAATATCTATTCTCTCTCTGTGTGTATATATATAAAAAAAAGTTGAACTGACTAAATACGTATAGTACATTGTGCGTAATATTGTCAATGATAATACAGAGAACAAGATTGTTTGTATGAATATATTGTGAATTGTCTTTCTTGTATGTTACATTCACACGAAGAGCCCCTATTTATACTATCAAATACAAGTTTAAATATAGAAACAATAATGGACAATTGGCTGGCTTTCCTTGATCTTTGCTGTGTAATTGATGGTGATTATTCTTGTAAATGGGGAAATGATGTAAATAGCTGATCCCGCAATCCTTTCCATTCTAACACTCCCCCTCAAGTTGAAGAGTGGGATTGCCGAAATTCAACTTGCTCAGAAACTCCTGAAGTGTTTTCGTACTCACGGCTTTGGTTAGAATATCTGCTAACTGATCTTGAGATTTGACGAATGGTAGCTCAATAATGCCAGCTTCAAGTTTTTCCTTGATAAAGTGTCTGTCGATTTCTACATGTTTGGTTCTATCATGTTGGACGGGATTCTCAGAAATCTGAATTGCAGCTTCATTATCACACATGACTCGAACACTCCTTTTTGGAGGAAACCCGACTTCTGTCAAGAGTTTTCTTATCCATAAAATTTCTGCAACTCCTTTGGCTATTCCTCTAAATTCAGCTTCAGCACTTGATAGAGCAACTACTTTTTGTTTCTTACTTCGCCATGTGACAAGGTTCCCTCCTACGAGGGAAAAATATCCAGAGGTCGACCGTCGGTTTCCTTTGTCTCCAGCCCAATCTGCATCTGTGTATACTTGAACGTTCAAATGACCATTCGGCTTAAACAACACCCCGTGGCCAGGTGTTCCTTTTAGATATCTAATGATTCTAAATACTGCATCCATGTGAGCTTCTTGAGGTTGGTGCATGAATTGACTTACTATTCCAACGGCATATGCAATATCTGGACGAGTGTGCGAGAGATATATCAATTTTCCCACAATTCGTTGATACCTTTCTCTATCAGCCGTTTTTGCTTCTGCTTCCATATACAACTTCTGGTTGACAATCATTGGAGTTTCAGTTGGTTTGCAATCAATCATCCCTGTTTCAGCAAGTAGATCTAGAATGTATTTCTTCTGACAGATGAAGATGCCGTGTTGTGATCTCAGAACTTCAATACCAAGAAAATACTTAAGTCTTCCCAGATCTTTCATTTCAAATTCTGTGAACAACCCTTCTTTTAGCCGTTTTATTTCTTGTTCATCATCTCCTGTGATAATCATATCGTCAACATAAATTATGAGACACGTCACATGTTCTCCATTACGCTTTAAAAACAGAGTATGATCTGAGTTGCTTTGTTTGAATCCATACTTCTTCATTGCTAAGGTAAACCGACCAAACCAGGCTCTGGGAGATTGCTTCAAACCATATAAAGACTTTTTCAATCGACAAACTTCTTTTATTCTGAAATTATTCGAAAAACCTGGAGGAGCTTCCATGTACACTTCTTCTTTTAAGTCTCCATGGAGAAAGGCATTCTTTACATCAAATTGGTGAAGAGGCCACCCTTTATTTGTAGCAATTGAGAACAGTACTCTTATCGTGTCCATTTTTGCAACCGGAGAGAAAGTCTCAGAGTAATCTATTCCATATGTCTGTGTGTAGCCTTTTGCAACCAATCGAGCTTTATACCTCTCAACTGTTCCATCTGCTTTGTATTTTACTGTAAAGACCCAGCGACATCCTACAGTTTTCTTTCCATCTGGTAGAACACACTTCTCCCATGTGTTATTTCTAACTAATGCCTCCATTTCTACGTCCATGGCGTCTCTCCAATTCTTGGATTTAAGAGCATCTTCCACTTTTGCTGGGATCTGTTCTGAATATAGGCTGGTACTGAACATTTTTGCTTCTTTCGATAAATTTCCATTTGCTACGTTAGCCATCGGATATTTAGAACCTCTGGAGAATCTTTCTGGGGAGTATCTCTTTGCTGGGACTCCTCTGTTTACTCTTGGTGGAAGAGTGTATTTGTTGACTTCCTCTACAGGTTCTTCTTGAGATTCCTCTTGGGGTTCCACTTCTTCTTGAGACTCTTCTTGTTCTGGTTCCACATTGTCAAGAAAGTCATTATCTGGAGAATTGATAGGTTGAGAATTACTTACCTCGGATACCGGATCGGGGAATATATCTTGGGTGGCACTGGAGCTTGGTGATGCAGTACTGTGAACCTGACAGTCTCCTCCACACGTCAACCAATTCAGTGAGTCACATGATTCCTCCCCCTGACCACTGCTTTGGGTAGAGTAAAAGTATTTCGTTTCAAGAAAGTCGCAGTTCATTGTGGTGAACATACGACGTGTCTGTGGATTATAACACCTGTAACCCTTTTTGTTGACCCCGTATCCCACAAATACGCATTTCTCCGCACATGGATCAAGCTTATCCCGGTATGTCTTAGGTATGTGAACAAAGGCAGTACATCCAAAGACTTTAGGTTTCAAAGTGAGAGTTGGTGGAATTTCAGTGAATTCTTCAAGAGTTTTAAGAGGAGTTTTTAGGTTGAGAATCTTGGTCGGGAGACGATTTAGAAGGTAGGTAGAAGTAGATAGGGCTTCTGGCCAAAACATTTTTGGAACATTTGATTCAATTATGAGTGCCCTAGTCATTTCTAGAAGAATGCGGTTTTTCCTTTCCGCGACTCCGTTTTGTTCAGGGGTATGTGGACAGGTGGTTTGATGAATAATCCCCTTTGATTGAAAGAAAGATTTCATTTGTGAGTTCACATATTCTCCACCATTGTCTGACCGGAGAATCTGAATAGGTTTTTTAAATTGAGTTTGAACCATTGTATAGAATAAAGTGAACTTATCAAAAACCTCATTCTTATTTTTCAAAAAATAAATCCACATCATCCTTGTACAATCATCAACAAAAATTACATAAAAACGGAAATGTTGTCCACCAATAACCGGAGCAGGACCCCAAACATCAGAATGAATTAATGAAAAAGGTGTGTCAACACGAGTGTTATTAGGTTTGAAGGACTGTCTGTGGCTTTTGGCTAAAATACAAGTCTCACAAGAAATAGACTTATTCAAAGAAAATAGTTCAGGAAATAAAGTATGTAAATAACCAGCAGATGGGTGTCCCAACCTCCTATGCCAAAGCCAAGCTTCTCTTTCTTTCGTTCCATGAGCTAACATCACAGTACCGCTTTGAGTCACCTCATCAACATAATATAAACCATCTTTCTCAGTGCCACGCCCAATGATCCGTCCCGTCCGGATATCCTGTAAGAGACAAAAGGAAGGATGCATGAGAACCGAGCAATTTAGTTCTTTCGTCACATGACTGATAGACAACAGCTTGTGTGACAAAGATGGAACATATAAGCAATTACGAAGTTTAATATCCGGATTAATTTTGATTGTTCCTCCATTCTCCACATTCATTTTCCACCATTTGCAGCTTCGATGTGAGATTTCTTGGGTATAGATGAGTTGATAAAGTCAGAAATTTCGTAAGTCATGGTGTCCGTTGCCCCACAATCGAATATCCAGCGGTCATTTGGTCTTTTAAAAGGATGTTGGGCCATATTATTATTGGGATTTCGGTTCTGGGCCATCAAGCCCATTCCATTCGGCCCAGATTTACAACAGGGTGTTGGGACTTTTAATCTATTTCTTTTACCTTTATCAACATTATCTATATTTATATATGGAAATAGATTAGACAGAGAAAGACACAGATGAGATTTGTGAGAAAGATTCTCACTTTCTCTCTCTGTGTTACCTGCCACCGAGAACCCCTCATCTTCTTCACACTTTCCGGCCGCCGCTAGCACCGCCACTCCCCCGAACCCTTTTTCGGCCTCATCTTTGTTGCTGGTGCTGGCTTGGGCGGTAGGGAAGTCCTTTTTCGAGCCCTTTTCTGATTTAGGGTTTTTCGAACTCTTTTTGTGGCCGTCGGTCCACCACTCCGGGTAACCGATGAGTTGGAAACATCCTTGCTTTGTGTGGCCGGTCATCTTGCATTCTTCACATTTAAGATGTGATTTATCTTCTTTAACAAATGGCTTCTTCCCTTCATTCCGGCGATAGCTCTTTGTGGCTAATCGGATGCCCTCTGTCTGATCGGCAACGAGTCCGGTTGCGATGCCCTGGTTTTCGGTGTAACTCGTTCCTAAAATGCTTTGATGAGCAGCTTCCTTACGAACAGTGGCGTAGGCAGTTTCTGCCGATGGCAGGGTGTCGAGACGGAGGATTTCTCTTTTAATCGGATCGAATTTTCGATCTAATCCATGGAGAAATTGGAACAGCTTTTGTTCAGATCGGACCCTTGAATACGTTTTTATATCTTCGGCGCATGTCATGGGATTCGGATCGATTCTATCGATTTCACCCCATACACCTTGTAGGGCTATCCAGAACTCTTCGAGAGTTTTTTCACTTTGTTTTAATTCATTTGCCTTAACATGTAGATTAAAAATCTGCAGCTTGTCTTTCCCGCTACTGTAAGTGGTTGTCAAAGCATCCCATAAAGATTTAGCTGTGGGATATTCTGTCAGATTACCGGCAATCACCGGTTCTATGTTTTGAATCAACCACGAGAACACGATTAGATCTTCCTGTTCCCATGTTTCGTATGCTTCATTTGTGGATTCTGGTGGTTCTTTTGATAAATGAGATAGCAAAGTTTTTGACTTACCGCCTATTGCGACTCGCATCATACGAGTCCATAAGGGATAGTTATGGTTGTTAAGTTTGAGGTTAATCTGCAGATTATCTGACAGTTTTGGTGTTTGTGATTGTTGTTGGGTGATGTTTGTTTTTAACAGATTAGCCAATTGAATGGCAAGTTCGGCCCCAGAAGCTCCAGAACCAGAGCCGCCGTCTTCGGACATGGTGGCTGTTGATTCTGTAACCGGTAAGGTGGGATTTTAATGGGTATATGATGAGATCGAACGATGCTCTGATACCATATTGTCAATGATAATACAGAGAACAAGATTGTTTGTATGAATATATTGTGAATTGTCTTTCTTGTATGTTACATTCACACGAAGAGCCCCTATTTATACTATCAAATACAAGTTTAAATATAGAAACAATAATGGACAATTGGCTGGCTTTCCTTGATCTTTGTTGTGTAATTGATGGTGATTATTCTTGTAAATGGGGAAATGATGTAAATAGCTGATCCCGCAATCCTTTCCATTCTAACACGTAAGTGTAACAAAGTCGTTGGTTTTGTTAATGTCGCAACTTTAATTGGGTGATGATTTTTGAACCGATAATATTGTTGATCTTCTAGAACTAGCTAGTTCATAAAGGTGGAAAGAAGATGAAAAAGGAAAATCAAGTTTCTCAACTTAATTTACGATATATGTACATTAGCATTTTGGGGGTTTCCTCGATCTCAAATATAAATGCTTCTGAAATCTAAAAAGCATGCCAAACAGTTGTGAACCCTTAACCCTGTAAGAAAAAAAAAAACAAAAATACAAAAATGGAAAACTCCCTACCGATTGGGCTACACCCCAATGGCAAATAGTAATAACTAAGTAGGTTTTTAATTACAATAGAATTAATTATGTGAGATGACCAAAATTAAAATGAACGTACATAACTTTAACTTCATTCATCTGTCTTATTATGACTGGTACCATTATTTATCCGTGCCTCTTATTTTGTATGTGACTAATTAAGGAACACAAATGTGCGAATTGATGAGATACGACGGCCATACAGTCATACACATGATATGAATGCATGAACGCTTTCCAGTCTAAACAACACTAGCTCCAGTTAAGTCTAGCACAATATCATAATACAATTATGTCTTATGGTAAGTACTCGAACCATCTTAAAGGGTCTAATGAAAGAAGTCCTAAAAGTTTTAAAAACACCCCAGTTTGAACTCTATTTGGTAAAGATTTTAAGATGGCTAATTAAATTTTAAAAAAAATTCAAAAATTGTTCACATATGTACATCGTAATTTATTATTACCATCAAAATTTAAAATTTTGCTTCAAAATGAACGTGAACTCTCAAGATATGTTTATATATGGTCGTCAAAGTTTAAAATTTTCTTATGTACCTATGGGTAAATTTAGGCCGCTAAAAAATGTGTATTTTTCATTGAGGAGTATACCGCTATTGCACTACTCTATGTAGCACCAAAACGGGTACAACAAATGGGTACGGGAACGATACGGGAACGGGGAACGACAAAACTGAAAAATTAATGATACGGGTACGGTTTTAAAAATATATACAAATATAAATTATATTAATTTTTTATAGATAAATACTTGAGACTTGAACGATTATGTATAATTGTATAATACATGCTTGATCAGTGATCATTCATTGAATGTTTAGTGTTTAATAATTGGTTTTGGAATAGAAAAAATTTAATGTTGATCAAATTGTATATAATATAACTTGTCTGGGTTTGGGGAATAGAAAAAGTCCATTAAAACCTTGATATTAATTAGAAACCGTATGGGAACTTCAAAGAAACGTTTCGATATATGTAGAAAATTCAAAGAAACATAGGCACTACTCCACTAGGCCCACATGCCACCCCAAATAAACAAAGTGCGATAAAAACATAAAGTAAATTGTGAAATGATAAATTTATAATACATTATAAATTATTAGGTTAAATAAAATTATCATTATTGAATTGATAAAAATACATACATTATACAGTTGTATTGAATGGATAAAAAATTATTAGGTTAAATAAAATTATCATTATTATATTTTTTTTGAAAAGTATCATTATTATATACACTAAAACTAAACGTACAAAAATACTTGCCACAAATTCTTTGATGTTTTTCGCAACATTAATCCCTTACATTAAAACTCTTGCAATAATGGTCCATGTCGTTCAAAAATATTACAAAAGCTCTAACAATCATTAACGGCCATTAGTTTTTTTTTTTGGTGTTTGACAGGAGTTGAAAAAACTGATGTGCATCAAGTCCTTTTTCCTAACAAAGAGTTACGTCCTTTTGTCCAACGGTTATTGACAATCGTTAAATGTTATTTGATTGTCTAACGGGATTAACAAAATGTTCGCCAAATCAGGTCCATTTATCTAATGGATGTAGAAATATATAGCATTTGTTTTAACTTAATAATGTCTATCAGCCGTCGAATTTAATTGTTTAAGAGTTATATTTGGCTCGGAGGTTCGACCAACCTCAAAGGTATATGCCGTTTATGAACAATGACATTATATGTTAAAGGTGGACAAGTGAACATAGGTTATTTTAGGTTATTTTGGGAACAAATTATAAATTTTACATGTAACCTCTCTCAGGGCAACGTCCGAATGACAAACCTTGTTGCTATAGAAAGTGTCAAACTTGGCCCAATATAAATCCACATCACATCACAATTAACATTCAACCCGTTGTTCTAATTTAACCTTGGCCCAAATCCAAAATGAACAAACTGGGCCCAATATAATAACATCATATGAGTATATAACGTCCCAATTTAACAAACAAAGTTCCATCGAAACTTAAAAACTAAAATTCCATACTTTTCTGGTCACTGCTATCATCCGATCTTTCTCCATCTCCGTCACTCCCCTCAGCAACAAAAAGAGAACAACAAATCATATTTCACAATTCTTATTTTTTTCATTTGCAAGTCGAGTGTTTTATAAACTTAAAGATTTTTTATTTTTGTAAAAAATCTAGGGTTACGTGATGGCGACGGCTTCACCTGCGATAAGCAATAACAGCGCCGATAACACAAACTCAATCACCGGCGGCGCCACCACCTCCTCCCCCGGTGGAAGATCGATCACCGCTTTAATGAGTCCGATGTCAATTAACAATAATAATAATAACAGTAATTTTAAAACTCTCCGAGGGCAAAATAAACCTAAATGCATCAAGTGTGGCAATGTTGCTCGTTCCAGGTTCCTTTACTTTTTGATTTTATATTCAATTTCTATGTGTTAATTAGAATTTCATTATATATATATATATATATATTGAATTTATATCCAATTTTAAGTATAGTATGTATATATGATTTAAATTTGAATGAATTTATCTATTAGGAATTAGGTAGATGCACTATTGAAACATAATTTTTCTGATGAGAAGTTATTTTCCCGGAATTTAACGCGAGATACTTGCCTTCCTTCGTGTCCGGAAATAACGATAAGTCGATAAATTGGATTTTGGAGACAGTTATTAGGTTAAGACCTCTATGGCTCTATGTTTTATTATATATGACGGTCGGCTTCAAGCATAAAGATATCTTTCCGTTTTAAAGTACTAATATAAGAAAATAAGGTAGATGACGCACGTTACTATAACTTTGGTGAATGCTATATGCTGTTGTTGTGTTATATAGGCTTTATATGGTGTAAATTATACGGTGTGAACGCATTAGAAATGTGTATCAGTTTTATTTACTTTCAAGATTTTGCTATGTAATAAGTTGATTTGAATGAAACGATACGGTTACTAAGACATTTTGAGATTTCGTTACTTATTCTCAGCTATGTTAGATATGAAGTGATTCCCGAGAATGCTTAAATATGTATTTCAGCAGGCCGTTTAACACAACTGCGATCTATTTCCGGCTGCATTTATAGATATGGGGCTCTGTATTTATTCTTCAAATGGTATTCTGATAGTAATTCTGAAACAACTTTTGCAGGTGTCCGTACACTTCATGCAAAAACTGCTGTGCGAAAGCTCAAAATCCATGTTTTATACATGGTATGACAATGAATAGGATTATGATTTTCATGTGGATCATAAGTGCCAAATTCCAATTTTCTGTTTCAGTCATAAACTGGATACACATAGAACTTGCAATTTAATCTGAGTTTTCTTGCAGTGCTGAAGAACAGCACACCAGTAACAGAGAAGTTACCATCCGCAGGCTCATCTGTGACTGAACAGCGCGCGAGTGAGACACCGTTGTCTGGGTAAGTTGTTTGCATCCATTTATCTAGCACTCTCATTATCTTTTTTCTTCTGCTGTTTGTTTCTTATGTGTAAACTGGTATTTGTTTCTAAAACAGTAAAACTTAATAGTAATAAACTAAATTTGTTTGGTTATAGTATTGTAGAGATACAGGTTATTCTTTAAGAATATCAACATATATTGCATTATCCTTTTACGGTCATTAATGACTGGCTGCCTATGTAGAATTATGCTTCTTCACTTCTATGCTTCTGAATCTCTTACCATTGTGCTACTAAATTCTTTATAATAGAGGTGGGTAAATGGGCTAGAGGAGGGGCTCGGTAAATGATCAAAAGGGCTGGTTTGTCTTGACCTTTATTAAATAAGAATTTTGATTTTCAATTAATGTTGAGTGTACAATGTGACTACAAAAGTTATATTTTTTCGAATACTTTCAACAATAATCTAATTTTTGAACAAAATAATGTAGGTGGTCTTATGCGTAAAAAGTGTTATGCTTAAGCATATTAAAACCCATGCATAAGTTGAATGGGTTAAGTGTTTACATCTACTTCAGACTCTAACTTTATTGGAGTTTTTTTGCAGGAATGTGCATAGAGTCACCTCGGTCCGGCAGCTATCCAACCCTTTTGCCCAGTTTAACAATTTGGGATCTCGTATAAAAAAGCCATTGACTACAAAGGTGAGATCTAATTGATTTTTTCATTTTTGTACATTTCAATTGTTTTCATTATGTTTTATAAAGCTCTCATCATTATAAAACTGAAATATACAGGAGGCCTATCAGTTAAATGAATGGAGGTTTTTAAAGTTAAAGGAATACAAGGACAGGAACATAGAAATAGAAAATGAGGCTTTCGATAGATATTTGCAGAATATCAGTCTATTGGAGGAAGTTTTTGCTGTAAGTTCAAAGTTGGGAGAACCCGTGTCAACCGTAGACGTGATTGAACGAAACACTGAAACGATAGTATCAAATTTGAAATTGAAGTTTGCTGCAGACCCAATTAGAATTGAAGACTTCAGAGATAGAATGAGGTTCATAGTTCACAACGGCCTGAGAAAGCTTAAAAGTGAGACATCAACTGGCAATGAAGAACCTATACCCGGTAGTAAATCTAAGAAAGCAAGGTATTCAAGTGTAGTTGAACTCAACAAGAAACTAAGTAATGCTCGAACAGATGAAGATCTGAAATCTTGCCACCTACTGAAAACTCAGATTTTCAATAGACACGAACCAACATCTGGTGAACAAGCTGAAGACTTATTGGATGGCCAGCTCAAACGAAAATCTGGATGTTCGACTTTGAATTGGTTTAGTACCTGTACAGTTGATGAAGAAGCTCTTAGTCATATTGATACACAGTTTTCTTCTATTCAAGAGATCTATCAGCTCTAGTTTTAGCTAAATCTTCTAACGCTTCCATACTCGAGTTTACTATTGAAGTGTTTGGAGTAGATACTTGGATTACGCTGTATTGTATTGAGTAATTATATTTAGTTTTTTATCTGTTAGTAGCCTTGATGTACTTGTTTAGCTGACAGGATAGTTGTAGTTTGTATGAAAAAAAATAGCTATCCTTTTGTATGTCATTCACTCACTTTAAATTATGATTCTTAATGTTTTCGTGAGGAGGATAATGTGACCATAGTGAAATGTCATTAGCAAAAGAACTTTTGATCTGTTCGATGGAAGGTGGCTAACTTTCACAGATTGTTGGTACACGCTTAAAATAGATGAGATGCGGGAAAGATTTGATTTATAGATGTAATAAATAAAATTAATTTAGTTTGACTAAGTTTCTGCTACCTAAACTATTGAAGGTATAACATGGCTAGGATCATTGCTCGTGACTTTCAACTTTCAAGTTTCCAATTAACTTTTATTAAGGTTTCTATTTGACGTAAACTTAACAAGTACAATTCTCTTCTCATGTGTATTTACTATGCCAAGATCGAAGAACACAATTTTGACTTATTACAACATAATAAAGTTTATAAATTACTTTGAACAAAATGGAGGTGAGAGATCCATTATTTGATTTATCCATCATTGCTAGACCGCACCAACTAGGCAGAAATGGGAGTTGCCTAGTCCAGGATAGTATGTTACAACTTTCGTTATCCAAGGCAACAAATCTAGTCAAACAAGGTGAGGATACTACATATTCTGTCCTATAAACTTTATATACTTTTGTATAAAGCTTTAGTAATGTGAACATAAAAATATAGTTTATATTTCAATTTTTTCCAGAGGTGGTGGATGTTGTGATATTTTCTTAATTAATCGGTGATGTTGTGGGGTGCTGTACGAAAAACTGATATAGGTTGAGTAATCACTGAATCACATAGTACGATTGTATCGTTATTAACTTATTTAAAGCTTTGATTATTGAGTTTTAAACTAAAATTGTGAACTTAAAAGTTGCAAGGAAGAAGAGTTAACTCTTCAAAAGAAATCTTTAGCTAACAATACCAATACCAATACCTACAGCGAGTCTGTAATACTCTAGTGACTGCTATTGATTATGCACTATCAATGGTTAATCAATAAGTATACACTTAGTGGTTGGTATGTTTAAGTATAGCCAAACTATATAGGATTTGACTTCCCAAAAATTTCAATTGGATGAGAGTATGAGACACTTAAAGTTTTATTGAATGAAAGGAATTTATTCAATTACCCTTTCCCATAGAATATATTATTATCCATGTACTCGAGTGTCAAAATAGGGTTATACCAAATTATACTGACAAACTTTGTCTAGATATCATAATACAATTTGTTACAAGTGACTCAGTAATAATACATCAACAAAGGTCCTTTTTATATAGGACCACATAAATTGAATAGAAATAGAAAGTGCACAAGACATGTGAGTACATTGAATAGAAAAGATTTGGAGTAGTCGAGAATGGCAAAAGGAGCCACCACAAGTCCACAACATCACTAATCAACCAACACCTTTGAAATGGCCTCTTTCCACCATTATTATTTGCCACTCTATTCAAGGACATTTCACATTACTTCTGTTTTAACTTACATATTCACTGTAGCAATATTTCATACAATTAAATATTTCCTTCATTTGGACTTCCCTTAACGTTTATATCGAAGATGTATTTAAAATTAATGATGTAATGTGTTCAAATTTTGTATGATGCATTATGTATTTAGTACACGTCTAATATTTACATTTGAATGTATAAACATATCATTATATATATGTATGCAGAGGCCGAGAAAAAAAAAAAGGGAAATCCAATAGATTTTTTATAGTACGGCCAACTATTCCACGAGGTTTATATATTATGGCCTTCTCAATTGAGTAAAAAAGTCATATTCCAGTCTCGTACGTGTATAGACGTGCAGTCGTGAAAGATGAAAATGTATATGTATAAAAAGTAGTGTGTTTGGGCTAAAAACAGAATATTGGTTAATAATGTAGTGTTTTAGGTATTGTTGAGCTAATTGTGGAAGAAATTATAATTAGTACAATATATATGCATTAGGTAATCACTACATTACTTTTAGGTAACGTCTATCCCTGTCAATCACCAATTATTCTCCCACTAAAGTTTCTTATGTTTAAAACAATATACCATTTTTATGTTCTTTCACATATATAACTCATAATAATAATGTGAATTATAGAGTTTGACGAATATGTCGCTATTATTTTTTATGTGAGCCAATTAGATACCTCAACATAGAAGGATCTCAATAATCTTTATTATATCACGGTACGTTGTTAAGTTTTGTTATAGCTAATTCCATCGAGTAAATGAGTTCTTGCTATAATATCTGACGAGTGTCGATGTATTTGAAAAACTAACAAGGGCATTAGGAGTGGTAACAAACATTTTATCAACCCTCCCCAATCTAACCAATAATATTTATCCATCTCACTTTACCTTTTCAACCCTCCCAATTCCATAAAATTCTCAACCCTTTCCAAAAAAAAAAAATTTAAAAAATAAAAAACATAACACTTTATTATTAAAACGTAACATATTATAAATAAAAACACAATGCTACATTTAAAAGCAAAAAGATAATAAAATACACTTCTAACATTATTTTTTAAACTAAAACACACAACATACTAAAACATATCAAATTAAATCTTCAATCGGTGGTGGTTGAAAAGTCTGTTCATCGAGGTATGACATATCTAGACCCGATACATGCTCTGTAAGATCATACCTGAGACGATGATGGACGTTTTTATCATGTAACTCCGGTAAAATGCTAGGATCATACACTATCGGTGTCGGTAGGTCCATTATATGAACCGGTGATATTGCCCTCCCGTCGTCCTTTATGATCATGCGATAACGATAACGAAAGAAGCGTTCGCCGAACTTTGGCGGTTCCATGAAGTAATCATGCGTTAGTTTTTCGTGGGCTTTTTCCCGGTGTCATTCAATGTAAGCGCGAGTCTCACTAGAGCTACCCGAGTCTTCTAGCTCTTCCACTGCCGCTAAAGTGTCTTGATAAAATAAAAACGAACTACATGTGGATAAGTCGGGAAGCATAGGCGGGAGGATGCTTTCGTCAGAAGAAGATGAATTAGACAATTTTTTTTTAGAGTGTATGTGAATGTGTGTGTGTGTTTTTTTTTTGAATATGTTGTTGTGATATTTGAAAAAGAAGAAAAGTTGTTTAAATAAAGGTAAAAAAGGAATAATGTTTTTTTATTTAGTTTACAACTAGTTTTAGTCAAATATGGTCCACCCCAACGTTCAAAAAGGCATGCTCCCCCACGGTTTTAATTTTATGGGAGCCAGTTTCACACACCTTCGACCAACCCGTTAAACAAGCCCAGTGGGCGGTGGTACGGGCAGCAGTGTAGCCACCAGCATGAAGACAACCCGCCGCAGCCAGCCGGTCCACTCCGTATGCCCTAATACCATTTTTTCAATCTACTTGTGGTGGGCTCAAAACTTATATGATCACCTAATACTCATTATTCACTTTCCTTTGTACAACTATTGATGTTACCCAAGCACTAAAAAGCTTATAAAAACACTCGGTTTCATCATCCGCCGTGACAAACCCAAGAGCCATGCATAATTCAAAGTTCAATCACTTCAATGTATAAGAAAGTGTAATTAAAGCATCTTGTCATATGACATGGAGTCAGGTCGGAGGTTTAGACTCATATGGTGGGCTTAATGACAGCACCTCTAGTGACTAATGGTGGTGAAAATGAGCAAACAATACTAAAATTAGCAAAGCATAATTTCCTGGACTTAAGTGAATGGAATCATGGATTATCAACGATTGTTTACAAGGAATGATACTACATTTTAGAACTATTGATGTCACTCCTAGTTTTTTAATTATTTATTTTTATTCTATACTTCTAACCATTGGTGTCACCCCTAGTTGAGTGGAACGTTTATTATTGTAAACTCGTTTACATCATGGCGGTCATGGGTTCGTATAAGGAGCCCACTGCATAGGACACACACCATATATGAGGCACATTTCGTCCCAAAAAAAAAAAATTAAAAAAATAAAAGATGAAAATGTAGTTTGTGCTCAAATTTATTTCAAAACTTATCCCAAGACCCAAGGTAAAAAAAAAAAAATACTTTTATATATACTTTCAGTTTTTTCTATTATTAATGAAAATTTTGGTGTTTATAAGTTTGGGTCTTAAAAGTTTACAAGATGGGCTTGGTTATACATAAATTTTTATTCTTCAAATTAATTGTCAAGATCTATAGTTGTGCTAAGATGGCGTTATTAATAGATTGGAGGATTTCAGGTCATTTTTTTTGCGTTGTGTATTTGGATTTTCCTTATAATTTTAGAAGCCGTCGGTATATTGCAAGTTTGTCTTGTATTGGTAGAACTTAGTATGTTCTTTTTCATCGTTTGTTTGTTGGATCGTGTTTTGTACTTTGCTAATTTTTTACTAACATATTTTTAATAAATTTTTAAATGTCATTATAAAATAAATAGGTTTTGGGTAAAATTTCACATAGTCAACCCCTTGTAATAATATCATTTTCCATTAATTTAAGCAAGCCAAACTTTATTTAAATTGTTTAGTTTGATTTCTTCCATTAATTTAATCATTATGCTATAATATTTAATTAGATTAGATGGATGAGAAGATGAATAACTATTTATGTTAAACTGTTAAAGATGTGCTGGGCCTATTTCCTTTATACAAGATACATTTGTAAATATTTTGTTTACATATGAATGTGCTACTCGTATATCTTATTAATCATGCTTTATGGAGAAAAACTAAAAAACTATAATAGAAACAGAGTTGTTATTTATGATTTGGAAATATGTTTGAATCGAGTTTAATTTAAGGTGGTTTTATTCGCTCATTGAAATTGGTACCCAAAAAGTCTTGGAAGATGGCTAAAGAGATTCAACAATCAAACAAATGGGACGAATATATAATTGAAAATATATGTCCGATTGATATTTGGAAATTGACGTATACCATGCGCCAAGCATTCGAGTTGATGGAGGCCTGGTTTTGGTGGTGTTAAATCTGTCAATTGTGTGTCTTATATAAATTAGATAAATCATTTCAATCCAAATTCTGTCAAACAGTTTGTTGGAGGCAATGTTAAGAATAATGTTTTTATTTTAACGGTCAATAAATTAAACAACTATATTTTCGGTTAATCTAATGGAGAAAGGTGGTTACCGCAAAAGCAAACAATGTTGGATAGCCTAAGTCCATCATGTAGCTCCATCTCAAAAACTTCAAGAGGTCTCAATTAAGGTTATAGCTTTCACCTCATGAGTAAAACCTGAATGTCTCACTATTTTTCTATGAGTCATTCATCGGAGATAATGCTTCTTAGCTTGTCAAGTTGGAAATTGATAGATAAATATAAAGAGAAAAAAAAAAGAATTGAGAATTTTGTGATAATATTATAAGAAATATCGTGTTACAATAAATGGTAACTGCTCCTTAGGGGGAGAGAGAGAGTGTGTAGGGAGATAAGGGGAGATGACGAGATAGAGAGGTCGTCTGCCGCCACTGCAGGGAGATAGTAACAAAGTGTGCGGACAATTACTTTTAAGAGTATGATAAGCTAAATAAATCAGGCTTATTCAGACCTACAACAGATTAATAGTCATGGATGTATTTGAAGGGTTTTCTGCATAAAAATTAAAATAAAATTTAGAATACGGAAAATTAGTTTAGTAAATAAAAACTTGAAACCTTCGATTTGGAATTTATTATACAAAGTTTGGTGTTATTTTATGTATATTACCCGATCATTATACAAACATATCTCTTATTTCTCTTTGACAAATATCTCATATATTTAATTAACAAGCAAACCGTAATTGAATGAATGTATTTAAACACTACTCACGGCAGAATAAGATATATGGTGACTGTGTATATGGTTCCAAATTGAATCACATACTAAATGATTATCGATAGGACAACCTCGTGGCAGTTTCAATCTTTCATTCCATCACGTGCAAATACTCTTTTACCCGTAACTAACCAAAGCATAAAAATATAAAATCATGGTGGTGAATGCATTAACGAAAATCTACCTCAAAATACCAAAAAGGTATTTAGTTGAAAAAAATACATGAAAAAAAACACACAATCATATTATAATTTTCAAAATTTTTATTTGTTTCTAGAAATGAAAAATTCTTTTAATATTCCAAAAAGTTAAAAAAACAAAATGTGAAAAACATTTTTCACAATTAAACGCAATTGAGAGACACCATATAGCATTAAGTCATCAAGCCATAAACTACGATTAATTACCACGCCCATTCCATAATATTGCAATGGGCACCCCATTAGGCCATTATGCATATAGATAGATTGTAGTTGTCTCAAACGGCCAAACAACGAACAATCACAATATTAAGTCCCATAGTCAGATCATTTCTTCTCCCAAAAATTAAAATATACAAAAATATTACTGTAGAAAACAAAAAAGAAAAAATAATCAAAAGAAAACAAAAACCATATCAATTTCATCATCATATCTAAACGAACCAAACAATGTTCGAGGTAAAAATATCACATCATAACAAACCAAACGTGGCTTGTGATTACAAGAAAACTACTGACTTTTGATGGTACAATCCACATTTCATTTAATAGATTGTAACGTTGGTGTAAAGTATCATATATATTTTCTATTTAAATTATTTTGTTTTTTCGTTTTTTTGCGGTTCGTTGATGATGATGCTCAGAAACAATAATTTATGGAAAATTAGTAATAGGTCTAAAATATGTATCAAGAAATAGACCTAAAAATTTGATTCGACCATGTGTTAAATTAAAAATAAATGTGATTTCAAAGAAAAAATGTTTTTCATGTGTTAAACATTTAAAAGTGATAAGATTCATTCCCAGGTTTTGATTTTAGGTCTCTATGTTATTACTTTATTACGAGCATGGCGTCCGTGCGTTGCGACGGTTAGAAGATGAAGACAGTATAAAAAGGAGGCGGTTGTGGAGATCGAGGGAGGCGGTGGAGAAGGCGGGCGGCAATGGAGGGTGATAGAAAGTCGATTAGAGTGTAATGATTAAAGAGAATGAGGGAAATGGGAATATATAAGAGTTTATGTTTAAGTGAAAATTGTTTGGGAAGAAAAAATATGTTTAATCTCTTAACCCTAGTTATCTTTATAAGGGATTATAAATAACTCAATATCAATTGAAACAAACTATCTTCACTATCTTATAAAGCATTTTGGATTTTATTTATGGTATTCGTAAGAAATTAAGCATGGGGTATTTTTTTTTTCCTTAAAAAAACCCTTTTCAGCATATTTATGATTCTTAAAATGTCCCTCCACACACTACAACATTAAATTATCATATCTACCCTTATGACAAATTATCACTCCTAAAATAAAATTTCGCCACAACGCGCAGACATTATGCTTGTTCTTCATTATGTATATTATTATTACATCTTAGAGAACTTGAGTCATTAATTCCTTAGCATTTGTAGTTTGATATATTTTTGTTAAATATTAAAAGGAAACTTATTAAAGTCAACGGGTAACATATTATTTGTATAAAAAGGGTCTTTGGAATTGTGTATTGGATATTTGATTATTCTATTTGTATAACACCAATAGTCTAAAGTGTTTGGTTATAATAGTGATTACTTGCGTTAAATTAAAGGGAGACACAATTTTTAAAAAAGCGATTAAGTGATAAAAACATTTTTTTTAAAAACGCAGTTTTTAAAATACAAAATTTAAAACGCAGACTCAAACACATCAAGTAAAATTGTATTTGAAAGAAACAAAAAAAAAATAAATAAATCTTTATTTTGTGATCGGAAGTAATAACATAGGTACATCTAAATATATCTACAAACCATTAATTTAAGAATATATTATTGATTTTTTTGTAGTTTTTTGCTTGAAATTTTCTAAAATCTATTGAATTTATGGATAATCTACTGTTTTTCCCCCTCATCTTATTTATGAACTTTTAATTTTTTAAAAATGTTTTGATTTTGTAATTAAAAGAATCTTTAGGGATGGATTTGAAAGAATATATAATTACTCATTACTCTTTGTTCAATTGCCCCCTTCATAGGTTTTTCATCCCACATTTCGATTGTTCTATTCATTGACTTAATACCCAAAACGGTGTTAATGAAAAAAAATAATTATTAAAATGGTGTATTTTAAAAATATTTATTAAAATAATGTTTTTTTAAAAAATATTTCCTAAATTGATGTTTTATACTTTTGTATCATTTGTGTATACACTAAATTGTACTTATTTCGTCAACTCTAAGATCATTAAAACTTAATAAAAGTTTGAAACTTTTATTTAACCCCTTTGGTAATATTACTTTGACTTATTATATTTTAGAACAAGAATGAAAAATGAAAAATAATCTGAAACCTCATAAGTCCATAAGTACACCCGACTATTTCTTTAATGACTTACATTCATTACTTCCTAGCTTTCCTTTTCTCGTTATAATAACAACCACCACCCCTAACACTTTACATTTGATTTCTCAAACTTCAACTAGTTTGTTTATTTATTAATATTTTTATGAAGATGAAATTGATACAATATAATGAATTAAAATATAACTAAAATTATATGTTCAGTTGTTCACTTTTGCTCTAATATATGAACTTATGAAGTAATCGTAGTTGTTATGACTAAGCATGCTAGAATGATTATAAGTTGTCACGGTTCTATATATCGTTGGAAGTCGGTTTAGGGGGTGATTAAGCAATGAGATCAAATTTATCACATGACAATATTTCATTTGTAAGGCTACTATTATAATTAAATTTCAACGAGAGAAAGTATCTGTGTGTTACGATGGCGAGATGGTAGGGGTGATAGGTCATAGAGTGTGATAGGCAAATGTCTTAGCCCTACGGTCTCCGCCCTCGGATTTAAAAGTTCGTCGAAAGTATATCGAAAGTTGTAGGACATTGATATATGGTACATCATGCATTATCATGTGTACATTGTGTTGAAATTATAAGTTGAAAGTGAAACCTTGTTTACTTTATAATATACTACAGATATTGAATGTTATGTTTTGTAGCTAAACAATTTAACAATACTTCCATTTTGATTTTCCATACCCTGCTTAGAATAATACTATATTTATATAAATGTTTTAAACCCCAAATACTAACGGCATAAGTAAATTTATATTCATACGACTTTATTAAGATCGTTTATAATTTTCTAATTTTATTTAAAATATTAGCATATAAATTTTAATATGTTACATAGATAGATATAGTTAATTTGGTTTCAAGCTTCTAAGTTTTAGTGATCTAATCAAAAAAATAAAACAAATACAATCTAGTTTATAGGCAAAATGATATAAAAGTTATAAAAACACCATTTTAATAAATAATTTTAATAAAAACACCATTTTTGTAAATATTTTTAAGAGGGCACCATTTTAGTAATTATTTTTTTACATGTACGCCATTTTGGGTATTAAGTCTCTATTCATTTATATTTTCAATTAAAATAAATACTCATACACTTCTTCCTTTTCACATAAGCAACTATAACTAGATCTATACCCAATCGTTGACCGGGTTAGTAACAATATATATATGGGGGAAGTGAATTTGGGGTTGTCCCCCATCTAAGCTTAGATGGGGAACCCTTCACAATTTGTTTTATTAATCCATGAATATCATGGGGGCCCTAACATTTGTTTAAAATACAAATATTATTAAAATTTTTGTGTGTGAAGGGTTCCCATCCAAGCTTAGATGGGGAACAACCACATACTCACTTTATATGTATGTATGTATGTATGTATAGTTAAGACTTAAGAGTACATGAAACATGTTAAACTTTATATGCAAAGATAAAATAAATTAACAAAAATGCAAATAACCAACATTTATTAGTAAGCGTAACATATACCTCATAGGATAACGAGGGGTTAAATTTTATTGCATTGTCGGGTGTCAGGTTTTGCACGGCTCTGGCCGGGTTTTGACCCATGCTCGTGCCTAACTCCGCTATTGCCATCGCTGCCATCCGTCACGACGTCACCGCTGCCACCCATCACTGATGTCGTATTACACGTGTACCCTTTTAGTATAATAATAACAATGCATATTTGATTTAAAATATTTTTGATTTTTGATTTGAAATTATAAGTTTAAACCCTCATTTTATGAAGCCTTTCTTTCAATTTATATGTCTTGACCGAAAATCCCACACAACAAAACTTATTCACACTTGACACAAAGATTTTTAGATTAAAAGTACTTTAAGTGTTGTTGAATTCTTTCCTTTTTGCTGCTTCTAACACCATTTTAATTTCATTAGCTATGTAAAATAGTTAAGTTTAAATTGAAAATAGTAAATATATGTCATAATTAAAAAATGTATATTTATATAACATTAAAAAGTTACCATGTTTAACAAAAGTTTGACTTTTAATTTTAAGGGTTAAGATTATTATTTTTTTATTATCTTTTAAGGGAAATACTAAATGCAGCCTTAATGGTTGTATTTAACGTGCATAAAAAACTTGTATTTTTCATATTAAAGGTCTACTCCCTGAATTTTATGATAAATTTTTACAAATAATTTATGCACTTTAAATACAGCCTTTTAGCAAATCCCTATTTTAAATGGCCTAGATCAAAGCTTGAATTTATTTATTTTCTTTGTAGCATGATCCACCTTGACCGGGATACCAAGGAATTTAAAAGTTTTTAAAGTTTATTTTGAAATTAAGCATGATGTTGAAATAAATCTTAAGTTTTATACATTTTTTATAATATATATATATATATATATATTCAGTTAAATATATATCAATATTATCACTACTCCACCAGAAAACTGGGTTAGAGTTGCGATATCTAGACCCAGTAACCACTAACTTGATTTTTTGGGTCGGTTTGACCTTTTGGGTTAGTAATCCAACCCGCCAACCTACAAATATTTATATTTTATACAATGTTGATAATAGGTTGACCCATCAACTCATTTGATCCAACAACCTACAAACCATTTGACTTAAACTTAAGAGCAAACATCACTTTTTACACAATGGATTACCAAATAATAAAAGTTTACATATGTATCACACATTTGACCAGCCAACCCACATTACTCAAAACAATCCATTTGATCCAAGACCAGCCAATTTGACATGTCAACAAAAAATAACTCATTTGAGTTAAAACAACTCGTTTGGCGTATCAACCCTTGTATTAATCGGGGCGATTGTGTCGACTCAACTTTGGTTAGGGTCAGAAACTCTTCAACCTGTCAACCCGATCCTAATTGACCTTATTAACAGCTCTAAGTAAAATATCATACATAAAAAGAAGTGTCCCATGTGTGTATATATATATATATATATTGCATCTTATCGATAGCAAAAAGCTAAAAATATCAAACTCTTTTATTATTATTATTATTATTATTATTATTATTATTATTATTATTATATATATATATTTTAATGAATTAATGCTAACTTATAAACTAAATTTTAAAGTTTAATTTTTATATTTTATAATAAGTAAAAATGCTAAAAGTTAAAAAGAAATATTATTAGATAGTGGTATAACTACACGAACTTGTTGTTTTGCAGAATTTCTTTACTTTCATTTTTGTATATGGATAAAACTAAAGTTTTATGCATACATAAATTTGGTTGAAGATAGATGCATACAACATACCTGTATGAAGACTTTGCATTCTTTTCCCGAAGACAGCAAGTCTTTGATGTAGAAATTGACTAATTAAAATGTTACCATGAATATAAAACTATACATTAAATAAAAGAAATTAGTTACCACTTACCATGTTTAAAAGAAGAAAACTTTGACTTCAATTGTAATGGTTAAGATTAATTTGACTTTGAATTTCAATGGTCAAGATTAAATGATAAATTTATTTTTTTCTCTTGGCTATGGTAGTCATATATATATATATATATAATATAGTGTTGTAAATATATATTACCTTTGGTGCTTGAAAGTAAATGGTTGTATCAAATGAGAAGTATGAAATACGAAAAACATCACAAAATATATATATATATATATATATATATGAGTATTTGGGTGGGAAAGTTATTTGGTGGTAAATAAAATTTTGGTGGGAAACTTTTACTAAATGTATTAGTGTAATTTTGAGAAATTTGAATACATAGTTGCCGATTTTATTATGTTTTTTGGTCTATATACTTTAATGATATAATCTACTTGTTTGTAATATTGATTTGGCAGTATAAAGATGTAGCTGTATAATTTATCTAAATGTAATATCGATGTAGGTGGCAAAGTCATTTTCGGTAATTTTGACTAACTTCAATTTAGTAATATTTACGTTTTTTTAATGTACATGTCGGATTTCATTAGGTACCTTTAAATTTGTGTAAAGATTTTTCGTCAAAAGATGTAAAGATTTGTCCAACTATAATTTTGATGGGAATTTTTATTGATTTGGTCAACGCGAATTCTTTTGTGGTATACTCGTACCTGTTACGAATTTAATTAGATTGCTTAATATTTAAAGGTTTATATCTCTTAATTACTTGTCCAATTTGTTTATATTTAGAATGGATTTTGGCCATAAAGTATTGTTTGGTGAAAAAGCTTTTCTTGATAGGAAAATAATTTTTAAAGGGTAAGTTATAGTAATTGAAATTTAGTGCAAGTTAGACTCTTTTTTTCTAATTGTATATATCTAACTTTTTTTATGAAAGTATCAATTAATGTATAGTATTTTTTCTTTACGATTGTGTCAAATTTAGAAAGCAAATTACTTCTTTCTAAGATATTTTTAAACTTAGTAATTGTCATTAGTTGAAATTTGACTACTTTTCATTCAATTATACAGTATAATTTTTACTATTTTTCAATGCAATTACACATAAATATTTATGACTTTTATAAATATACAATTACCGATTTTATATTGGGTAATGTTTAAAGGTTTATTTCTCTTAATTAGTTGTCCAATTTGTTTATTTTTAGTACGGATTTTGGCCATAAACTCTTTTATGGTGAAGAAGCTTTTCTTGATAGCAAAGTAATTTTTAAGGGTAAGTTATACTAATTTTAATTTAGTGCAAGTTAGAATAAAAAACTGTTTTCTTTTATGTTATAGCTTTTTCAGTGTTATCATTCTAATTTTTCTATTCTATGTATGATAGACATAAACTTGATATCAATTTTAATATTCATTTTAACATAGTGGATTTTGTTTCTTCTATAAAACGGATGTATATATATACTAGCTCAAACAATCCGGGTTCAACCCGGGCATTGTAATCAAAATTTTAAAACCAAAAAAATGTAAAAGAATATATGTAATTTTTCTTATCAATATATTATAACTTGATATGAAGATAGTGAATCGACTAATACAATGATACATAAAATAAGAGTACTTGTTCGTTAACAAAATATAAAAAGACATTTTATAATATTTTATAGAAAAAATTAAGATTTATTTGTTTCAAATAAAAGATTAGGAATTTTAAATAAGCATTAAGTGAGATTTTTTTTTTGTCAAATATGACATCATAAATGAAAGAAAAAACTTTTTAAAAAATGTGTGATCATGACATATCATAATCTTTCTAAAAAACAATTTATAAATATTAGTACCTCACTATAAAAGTGTGGACAAATGAGGTGTTACAAAATAATTATCAAAGTTCATACTAAAAAGTGTGAACTTTTAATTCTACACACTTTTTTGTGTGGAGAAATTTATACACATTTTTATTTCTATATATTTTTACACACAAAAAAACGTGACAAAATTTTTAATTTGTTCACACTCATTAAAAATGTGAACAAATGCAGTATTGTTTGTAGTGCATATTTAATTAACAAAACATAAAAAATACATTTCATGATATTATATTAAAAAGAATTTACTTTGTTCGTAATAAGAGAATAAATTTGTAGACATCATAAATAAAATAAAATATTTTGAAGATATTTAATGGGCTATTTATCTTTAAAAAGATTATTAACTAAATATGACATAAATAAAATAAAAACATTTTAAAAAAATTTGTTGACATGACACATAATAATTGTTACTAAAAATAGTTTAAAAAAACAATCCTTTTTTATTATATATAAAGATTAGATTTAAGTTAATTACATACATACCAATTTTTAAATAAGCACATGCGTGTCTCATTGATTTTTTTTTTATTTACAATAACTCTTTTACTAAAAGTTAATAAAATTAGAATAACAAATAAATAAGATAATAAAGAAAAAACACATATATATAAAATATAAATGGAAAACAACGTTGAATATAATAAATCAAAATCTTAAAACATATTTCAAAAGGATATAGTACGATTAAGAAGATTATAATAATAAGATAACATAGAAGACTAATAAATTATATTAAATAACATGAAAAATATGATATATCAGTCTTCATCTGTCAGGTCTTCATCTATTAAATGAAACACGTTCTTCCTCTCAAGCTTATTATGATCCACGTTCTTACGCTTAATTAATGAGATGTCATCATCATTTACAAGTTTATCCCATTCAAAATCATCCTACAAATAAAATGAGATAAAAAAAAGTTAGATATACTATGTCTATTTAATGTGTTAATAGGCAAAAACTTTATAAAATCGCATGTATACAGAATAATATCAATACGTACGTGGTCATTTTCCAAACGAATGTTTTCTTCATTGGCATCAACGACAACCTCGCCCACTTTTACCGTATCATCGTCTGAATCATTGACATCGATAACCTCACTAAACTTTTAGTGCTTCTTTATTTGCCTCGCGTTTTTGTTTTTTGCTCAACGAACCATGCTAAACATATGTGAATAAAAAAAATTAGTTTCCAAAAAGACAAGTTTGTGATATATTAACGAAATGTATGAAATTTAGATAACCTCTTTATAGGTGACAATCTTATCAAAATCGATATCCGCATTCACATTATTTGTAAGCTTTTTCTTCTCATTCAAAGGAGTTATGGCTTTAAAATCCTAAAAAAATATACAAACATAAGATGAAAGAGATATACGCATATATATATATATATACTAATAGCATCAATCTATATATAAAGATTTTTTAATTAATAGACTTTTTGCATATGAAGAAAACATGGAGGAAAAGTATTACTTGATTCATCTTGTTGTTTGGAATTGTGATGTGTACAATGAAAGTAAAATGTTTGTGCTATATATATAATAGTGTATAAAACATTAACTTAGGCAATATGAGGTTTAAATTAAATATATACAACTAATTAAACAATTTAGAAAATAAGAAAATGTATAAATTTGGTAATAATGTTCACGTCAACTTTTTGTTACCAAAGATACCAAATTCACATTCAATCTTATAAATCTAAATTTAAATTTTAAAAAGTAAAAGGCTGTGTTACAAACTAAAAGGCTGTACAATTTTATTAGTTGCACGTTGGCTATACTAATTTTATTACTTCCACGTTGACTTATACCTTCAAGATTTGACTTTGAGTTTAGATACTCTAGATTAATTTGAGGATGAATTTGGATGGTTAAGATTAAGTTTAAAACTTCATTTTTTTATCTCTGCTCTACCGGCAATATATATATATATAATTTCATTTATTTGTCCGTACAATATCTCTCAATAAACTTAAAATCACACGCATTCGTGTAAGTTCTTCAACTTTAACCTTTTAGTAGAAAAATCACTTGCCCAAAAAAAAAATTAGAGTATATCCTTATAAACATAAAAGATTCTGTTAATAACAAGTTATTGTATTAAGGTATCTAAAAAGTTGTGTATATTTGTCATTTAATTTAAAGGCGAGTTTTATATGTAATGTACCATTTCTTTGTGCATGTTGTGATATATCACTAACAGCCCTATCAGTAAAATCGTAAACATATAAAATACGGAGTATAACTATAATAAAACCTCCTTTCATGTTCAATCAAAATCACCACATTTGTATATCTTATACTTGTTATAAATAGTAGCATCGAAAGAAATTTCTCTTCATTTTAAGAAAAAGATTTGATTTAAGGGATAATGACATGTGAATGTAGTGAACTATGACAAAGTGTCTATGTTATGTATTGATCTAATCGGTGGTCTATGTTATGTAACGAACTTATCTAAACTGTCTAAGTGATGCATGTTATCGGGTAATCTACAGGTAGTCGGTTACCATCCATTTATTTAAACTTGGGATAATGACCTGTGAATGTAGTGAACTATGGCAAAATAACTATGTTATGTATTGATCTAATTGAGGGTCTATGTTATGTCACGAACTTACCAAAACTGCCTAAGTGATGCATGTTATTTATTGTTTCCAACTCCTCCCGAGTATGCAAGGTTGTAAATATCGGTTATCGGTTTATTATCGGCCGACCCCCGATAAGCGATAAATAGGATATATCGGGGATATATTGGATACCCTAAAATGTAAAGGAATTTATCTAAAATTTATATATATACTAACAATATATAACAATTTGTAACGCAATACATCAATAATTAGAATATAAATCTGTAGAAAAGAAAATAATTACATTTAAAGTTTTAAAATTTAAGTATTTATAGACTATATACAAAAGGGAAAAACGGTAGTAAAGAAAGTAATTACAATTTACAACTAGAAATTAAAAGATTATTAAAGATTAACTCAAAAATTAAAGAATTAAATACAAATTAGCTAGAAAAAATTGAATTAAGGAAAGTAATAAATCCTAATATTTGATAAAAACCCAGTTTTTTTTTTATAAAAAAAAGTGGTAATTTTTTTGACCGATATTGACCGATAAGTGCCGATATTGACCGATAAGTGCCGACTTTGACCGAAATTTGACCAAAATGATAAATTGCCCGATAAGTCATTTTTCTTATCGGTGAAGGGCCGATAACCGATATATAGCCGATATATCGAACGATAAATCCGATATTTACAACCATGCGAGTATGTGAGAACTGGTATTTTCTTGTTTCAATTTAATTATTTATTATTATTCCGAAAAGCGAAATGATGAATTATGAGGTCAAGGGGATTTGATCTTTTTAGCTTTAGTCTTGTAATGCATTTGTAAGTGCAACCTAGAGGAGGGGTGAATAGGTTGTACCCGATTTTTAACTTGGTTTACAAAACTTTTTGATTAACAATCAATCTTAACTTACTAGTTACAAATACTTGCATGATTTGAACAACAAAGAAGTTAACCCTTGTAGCTATAACAACCAATTCAAAACTTGATAAGCAAATGTGATAACAAGATAATGAACAGTAATAAGAAGATAAGGGTAAGAAAGTATATCACCACATGAACACCACGATATATGGTGGTTGGGGTCGGATGTTAACTAATCCGCCTTAATCTACTCCTCAATACACAATCGAGATTTTGTAGCACTATCTTTCTCCAAAACCGGTGGAGAGTCCACAATACAATCTTGATACTTCAAGATGAGTCAACAATTCCTAACCACTAGGAATTTACCAAGTCTTGACACTTCAAGACACACCAATGATTCCTAACCACTAGGAAATCTTCAATTCTTGACACTTCAAGAATTTGCCCAACTCTAACCACTAGAGTTTAATTTACACCCAAATAATCTTGACACTTCAAGATATAAAGTTGCCTAACCACTAGGAAACACAAGCTCTTGACACTTCAAGATAATACATAATAATCACACTCACTAGTGTAATTGAATACACAATTTGTAGGCTCTCAATTATTTCACTAGATAATCTCCTCACTATAAATTGACACTATTGCTAATAATCAATGATATAAGATTTGAAATATAAGTATGAGTTTTACAGGAGTTGTAGATGCAAGATGTGAGGTCCAAATATGCCCAAGTCTTCAATTTATAGCTAAAACATGCTTTATGACCGTTTGACCCGGACGACTCTTAACTGAGGCCGTCCTCCATGGCACAAGAGCCGTGCTTCAAACAACAACCGTGCACTTCCTGGAACTTCACAAAAAGCCTTACATATCTCCAATGCATCCTCCACTACAACAATAACTTTCCTATTGCAAGATTTACACAAAAGAGAATGGAAGAAAGAAGAGAATATGCTTACCAAGTTAAGATGTTTGGGGAATGAGAAACTCACAAGATGAGCTATGGAAATGGGACATCCACCCACTAATTTTTAAATATAAAACCAATATATCCAAATGTTGACCAAGTTTGACCATTCTATCTATCTTGACTTTTGTTGACATTCAACACTTAGAAATATTTTGGCCCTCCAAATTTTGGTGAAAAATCAAAGTGTTTCAATTTGAGTTTTAACAATTTCAAACATCTTAGAATGGTAATATATGACTTAGGAACAAGTTTCGGGTCAATAACATATGTAACGAGTGCTCGGTAAATGTCATTGATTTGGGCAGAGGGGGCACGACCTTTGTTTCAGTAAGAGCCATTCTCAAGAGCCGTGCTCTATAATACTTAGACAAATTTTCGACCCCAAATTTGACGAAAAACGAAAGTTGTTATTTTTGAGATTTGCCAATTCCAAACATCTTAGAATATCAAAATAAGGTTATGGAACAAGTTTGGAGTCACGGAAATGTGTAACGAAGGCCCGACAAAAACTGAGTATATAGACAGAGGTCGTACGGCCGTTACAGGGCACAGAGGCCGTCCCTAAGAGCCATGCTGCCAAAGTGAGGCCGTGCTCCAGGTTTTGCGACGAACTGCTACACAAAACTCAAATTTGACGTTTTCATTGTTTTTGATTTGGAATTAGCGTATGTATGCCCAAAACGTTATTAATACCATTTTACATATTCCATATATTGTAATAGCACGCCACACAATGATCAACGCTATAGATAGTGCTACTTTGCGTCTTTATTAAACGTTTTTTAGAAGGATGATCAAGCATGTAAGAATATATGTATGATCAATTATATTTAACACTTACCTTCATGTGGTATGTTCTTAATCATCATCAAAACTAAGGAGAACATTATAAAAGTTATAACTCTATCAACCCATGTATGACCAACAACATTCTTCTAAGTTTGTTGTTTTAATTAAAATCTAGCAATTAGTTATCCTTTCTTATTTCAATTATAAGTTATGTACCTTTAGATTTGTGTGTGTCAATGTGTATATGTTTGAGAATATATGCAATGACAGGCTCTTGACTGTATAAGGGATCGTAATCTTCAAATGCGATTTTAATTTTTGAGATCTTTGATTTTTTGGTATATGAATGTGTTAAGGTTGATTGGAAAAATGGGGAGGTAGGTGGGGCCGGAAGATCCAAAGGTGTTTACAGCTTTTATATAATTACAAAACTTATATACATATATGTTTCCATAACTTATATTTATTTATATATGTTAAATAAATTAATTAATTATTAAGATTAAAAGTAAAGGGGAAAAATTGATAACCGGCTTTAGCCTGTAACATGCATCACTTAGACAGTTTTGGTAAATTCGTTACATAACATAAACCTCCGATTAGATCAATATATAACATAAACATTTTGACATAGTTCACTACATACACAGGTCATTATCCCTTGATTTAATGTTTATAACAATTACAATTTAAGAACCAAGGATTTTTAAGATAAAGATGTACCCATTAATGTGTAAAAAACGATCTATGTACTAAGTACATGTTATTCTTTTTTCTATAAATAAAATTTAATTACTAAAGAAACTTTAATATGTAAAGTATCTTATCTTTGCTTAAGAAGCTAGGGTAGATTAATCATACAAAAATTTGACGGATTTTATTAAAAATAGTTTTCAAGACCGTCAATAATATGTAAAAAAAAAATAATACGTAACATATTAATAATTTAATGACAAAAAACAAAATTTTTATATACGTTAAAAACAATTCATATACTATACCCAATTTTAAAAAATGATATTATCTTAATAGATAGCCTAGTAATATTCTTTAAGACCTTAATCCACTCATTCTTTTTTTTTTTTTAGTTTCAAACTTTGATTAGAATAGATATCATGATCTTATAGTTACGAAAATTTTTAAAAGTATCATTTTTCCCCATTTTCTATGCTAAGTTCATTAAGTTTTTTGAAGAATTAACAATAAAGAACCGAATATTTCTAAAATAAAAGAAAAAATATTTGACCAAATTAAATGCAAGTGTAACTTAATTCTCAATCTTGAAAATAGTATTAAC
Organism: Erigeron canadensis; assembly: GCF_010389155.1. Classification (NCBI taxonomy): domain Eukaryota; kingdom Viridiplantae; phylum Streptophyta; class Magnoliopsida; order Asterales; family Asteraceae; genus Erigeron; species Erigeron canadensis. The sequence goes on along the minus strand of NC_057761.1, from coordinate 46,098,376 downwards.
TAATTGTGAAAATTTATTTTATTATTAAAAATGCCATGCTATACAACTTGATGCATATATTGCATTTACTAAATCTTATTCAAGATATATATGGAATCAACTCATCAAGCATCTTTTTGCCATCTTCTATTTTCTGTGTTGGCATTTTAAGTTTTATCAAAACCAACCCCCAACACCCTCTCATTTCTCCCATTTAATCATTCATAGCAACAACAATCAATGGCTGTTCAAGCTCATTACCAAACCAATATTTTTCATAATCAAAGGTCTGTATCTATCACTCTTTACATCATTTCTTTCTTTATTTATTCTAACTTATATATTTAAACATTGACAAAAACTTAACATTTCATGCAGAAGTTTACAAGATGAGATAAGAAATAATTATTCATCGCAACCACAAGTAGCCAAAGAAGAAGAAGGTATTGATTCAAGATTTTTTGATCAACAATCACCCAAAGACATATCTTTCAATACTTATTTCTCAGGTATTAACATCATCTTTACACCCAAATACCATTATGTTAATAATGTTAAAAAAACGTTATAATCAAATACGGAGTAACATATTACATTAAAAAAAACTCAATACCAAAACAGCCAATGCAATATAGTACATTGTTTATAATGATTTGTGCTTACAATTTAACATAAAAGTGTGTGTTGTGTTTTTTTGACAGTTGGGAGTTGTGGTCTTAATCCAAGAAAAAGAGAAAAAGAAGTTAATATGAATCAATTTATTGACATAAGCCAACTTCATACTACAAACACCGGCGTTAACACCGGTCTCCGGCTATCATTTTCCGATCAACAACTCCGGCAACACTCTGTTTCAACCCAAATCAAAGAACAAGGTGACGAAATTGATCATTTCTTGCAAATCCAGGTGAAGCCCATTTCAAAAAATGTGAAATTATTTCTGGGTTTTGAATCTTTTTCAAAAATTTGTGGTTAATTTATATGTTTTTATCAGGGGGAGGAGATTCGGCGCACGTTAGTAGAGAAGTGTCAAAACCACTATCGTGCGCTGGTGGAAGCGGCGGAGACGGCGGCGTCACGGCGGCTGAAGGAAAAGGAAGCCGAGCTAGTCAAAGCCTCGTGGCGCAAAGCTGAGCTGGAAGCAAAAATGGCGCAAGTTAGCATGGAGGCGGCGATGTGGCGGGAGAAGATGGTGGCAGGTGAGGCGGAAACGGAGGCCTTACAGGCTAAGTTGGAACATGCTATTGTGAGCGGTGGTGGTAGGAGTATGTTAGGTGACAGAGGTGAAAGTGGGCTAATGTGCGCCAGCAGGGATGATATGGATGCTGAGTCGGGTTATGTTGACCCGGAACGAGTGGTAGTGGTGAGTGGACCCGGCTGTAAATCGTGTGGGAATCGAGTTGCGTCAGTTTTGTTGTTGCCGTGTCGACATTTGTGTGTTTGTAGTGAGTGTGACGGCGTCGTTTTGGCTTGTCCATTATGCCTATGTGTGAGAAGCTCCAGTCTTGAAGTTTACATGTCATGACATATTGGATTGGCCCAATGGGTTTCTTGCTTAGTATTTTTAGCTTTAAGGTAAAAAAGAAAAAGGAGTTGAGTGTTAAAAAATTTGACAATATGTGAAAAATTGGTAACTTTACATTTGTTTACATTCTAGAGGAAACGGTATCGTTGAGAAAACTGTTGAAAATGAAGTTGACAATTTTGAAAAGATTTTCGGAAATTTGATGTTATGATTAATTCTATTACGTTATTAATTATACTGTTAGGTAATGGAAGATCGATGGTGTCTTACAAATACCAAGAAAATGGGTTTACTTAAAAATCATCCATGTGAATTTTTTCAACCATTTGCTTCCTGACAATATGTTCAACCTAACTTAACAGGGCCCAAAACATGAGACTTTTTTATATATGTTTAATTGGCAATTACCCGATTTGGACTTGTGTAATCTATATATCAATGATTATCGGAAGTGTTTCGAAACCGTATTCGTCGATCAACATACGTACATATATAATATATTGAGTAATAATGTCATCATATTACTTGTGTGGCCTTTTTATTGAACCTATGCCAGGGGCGGAGCCACCTTGTAGCGAGGGGTGCAACCAAAAACAGTGGTAAATAAATTCTTATCCATTGTAGTATCGTTTCACAAAATCTTAGTTGATGATTGGTATAATGTTAGTTAGGAACCTATTAACTTTGCAAATAAACATTACTAATGTTAGTTTTAAACCCGCTGGAAGAAATTGCTAGCTCCACTTATGATCTATGCTGTTCTAATTTGGTACAGTGATCGAATTGTATCAATGAGTGAGCATTTTTGTTCCTTTGTTTTTGAACAATCAATCTTTCAACTTTGTCAATTGTTCCTGAAAGTTTTCATGAAGGGAAGACGATAGGGTAAAAAAGAGTTTAACATGGAAATAATATGGAATTGTGTCAGAAGAAAAAAAGGTGAATAAGAATAAAAAAGAAATTGTCAATTGTGTTACAAATTAAAGTGGTAACCTAGAAAGTTAAGTAATTGTCTCTTATGTTATATGAGTGAAGTTCTTTAAGAACATGTGAAAATATATCTTCGTTATTCCACTGTCGGGATGCTCAATCATTGGCACAAAGATATTCAAAATAAAACATATAAACCATTTTGCTTTCATTAAACTACTACCTCTTAATTGATATCAAGTACTTAACGGGAAATTGATATTATCATATATATTAGTACTAGTATTTAACATTCGACATTATTTGTGATCATCTTGATTACCTTCATAACACAAACTTAATCCCTCCTATTATGGCGACACACAACACATACATAAGCCACTACATATATACACTTCCATACACTAGACACGTGTAAATATATACAAACTCTTCACAGGGAACAGTAAAAGACTAAAGCATCATTTTTAGCGTAAAAATAAAAGAGCGGCTGAACCACGTCTCTCCTATAGTAGTATCTTTCATATTTTTATATTTTTTTGAGTTAACTTTCCTATAGTAGTATAGTACACTTAATTACACTAGTATCAAAGAAATGAATATACATTAAATAATTTCATGTCTTTTGCAAAAAATATGCATAACAGTGTCCTTAAAAAGTTATTTTATCCACAACTTTGCTTCTAATATAAACTTTTTAAGTTTGCCCTTCAATAATAATAATGTTCTTTGCTCTGTCCAAAGCTACTATAAAAATTTGAAGCAATGAAAAACACGAATATTTTATTTGATATAGGATGAGATTTGGCTTTGCCGACCTCTGCCAAAATTAAGCCACACGTACTCTATGTTATCATGATATTCAAGAATCAAGATCACTACCATGAAATTTTAGTCACTAAACAACTAGCATTCTGATTATGTAATTTCAGGTTTGGGGGAAATAATATAACTTTGGGAATCTAGTACAATTAGACGAGACAGATAACTTATATGTTTTCATAAATTTACAATGGGGTTTGCTAAATACAGCCTTTAGGGCTGTGTTTAAGGTGCATAAATTATTTGTACATTTACCATGAAAATCAGGGAGTGAATTTTTAATATGGAAAGTACAAGTTGTTTTATGCACGTTAAATACAGCCCTTGCATTTCCATTTACAATATATGATGGATTTAGGGTGACTGTCAGGATTATTAATGTAAAATAAACGAAGAGATAGTAAGTAATGTGATTAATGTCACATGTTTATATGGGGTATATTTAAGTATTTAACCCAAGTACCCAACAGGAAAGGACGTTCAAAATCATCTCCCTGTTATAGAATCAAAATAAAATTTAATAAATTAGGCTTTTGGGCCCAATTCAGATTATTTTGGGCTCAATCTGCAATATTTTAGAAGTTATTTCTGCTACTTTTCTTATACAAACGTCAATATTGCAAATAAAAATGAGAATGAAAAAGAAAAAAAAACTAAGAGGATGCTTTTGGCTACATCGACGGATATGCAGCTTGAAGTACGAGCACACCATCAGATGTTCTTTTGTAAATAGCCTTGTAATTGTAGTATTATTATGGGTTTTGTTATGTATGAAACTAGATTATTTTCCCGCGTAATACGCGGGATGAACACATTAGGTTTTCATAAAATATACATTCAATAAATTTTGGTGTGTAAACATAATATAAAATTCTTAAATAATACTAGCACGGTACCCGCGCTATGCGGCGGTGGTCGTGGCGGCGACCGTGTGATGGTTGGACGACCGTTGGTGGTGGAGCGGCGGTTAAGTGAAAATATTACATATTTTCAACATTACCAAAAATAAAAAGGGCTATTCTTTTTATAATATAGTATAGATATATTATCTTCTTATTTATAATCTATACTATATTACGAGTATAAAGTATTTAAAGTGTGTCTTAGAATGTTTTTAAGAACTCTATTTAATACTCTTTCAAACACATTCGAGTTTCGTGCATTACATAAACTCATAAAGAAAGTTATATATTCTTTAATTCTCAACAGGAAAATGATCAATTATAGATGGATATGCAGTAAAACCTCTATATGTTAATATTCGATAATAACCTCGATAAAATTAACAATTGTTCGTATCTCAATTTGATATCACACAAACGTGAACCTCAATAAATAAAAATAATAAGATAATAACTTTTTTGAAATCCCGGTATATATATATATATATATATATTGGTTGCAACGAAACTACAAGTTAATAGTTACTAAAAGATTGCAACTTTTAAGATCGTATATATAAAAAAAAATATATGACTTTTTTTTTAAACTTCAATCTATATTGAGTTCATATTTAAATATATTTGTTAAACTTAAACGCTAGGGGACTTCTCTTATTTTGACCAAGTTTAATGTAAATGGAGAAAAAATGTCTCTTAAAACTTGTTTTTGTAATTTATTTTTCAAAAATTTGTAAATGATACGAAAAAAAACTTTTTAAATTAATAATTTTTTTTAGAACGACATTCTAATCTACTCCTACTCCTAAATTACACGCATGTCTGGAATGAAACCCAGGACTCTAAAAAAATCCTTTAAATGTTGGAAGTGGGACTCGAACCTAGGTGGATCCCCCCAAGGTCAAAGAACTTAGCAATGGGCCACCAACCCTTTTTTTGAATTTATCGATATATACGATATTTAGATTTCTTATATGTATCCATATGTTTTTATAAAAATAAATCGATTTAATTATACTACCTCTTAATATTTAGAAGTAGTATTCATATTCGTACACAAACCTTTTATAAAAAAAAGTGACATGTTTTACGATCATGATTTTATTTTCTCACAAATATTAGACCATAGATATCTAAGATCTTACATATGCAATTAAATATAACAGACCAAACACATATTATATTAATTAAATAAGACTAAAATAGTAATTTTAATTATCAATTGACTTGTTAATTATATAGAAAAATTGTTCCGATTACACATAATATTTTACTCCTTCCGTCTCATATTAAGTGTCATATTTTGACTTTTTAAGTCTTTTTCCTCTAACTTTGACCGTAAATATTTTTGTTTGTGTTTTATAACAATTGATATAACATATATGAAATGATTGAGATTTAAATGTATTTTTCATTGATATAACTTTCATCAACTAATATATAACACAAACAAAGATATTTACGGTCAAAGTCGGAAGAAAAAGACTTGACCAGTCAAAATTGGACAATTAAAATGGGACAGGGGAGTATATAATATCTTTGGTTAATAATTTATTATATTTAGTAATCTAACAATTGAAAAAAAAAAAAGAATCAACCCTTAGTACAATTTATATTTTACGGAAGGATCATTTGATCAGTAGCTATTAGTATTTAATACGAGTATTAAGTATTTAGTATCATTTAGTATTTTAATTAGTAATCTAAAAAAGGATAGTGATGTTAACAAAATAATCTAAATGTTAGAATTAATAGTTCTTTCTCATCCAAGGGTTGTGACTTTTTTTAAAAAAATTTAAGGGGTTGTTTTATAGTTATTGGTAGATAGTTATATTTTTATCATAAAATTCAATGGTGATATTTGATTTAAAATACATTTACTTTTAGACATCTTATTATTAGTTCTTAAGATTATCATTCTAGTAACATAACTTAAATAGGTTCATATATGTCTTGGAGGACGATTTATTATTTTATATATTCATGATTTTGGGTTCGGTCTTTCCTAACTGTAAAAATTTAAATTTGTTAGGCTCGGTTAGTTTTCGTATATCTTGTGAATATGGTTACATTATAGATTGACTCTTTGAGTGAAAATTGTTTTGAAGGAGGAATAATGACATGATACCTCTATCGAAGTTTTTGCTTTTTAGAAGGTCTAAACTCCTCGCTGGAGTCATTTCTGGTTTTACCCTAGGTTACGGTTTTAACTTTCTAGAGTGACGTGTCTTTGAATTTTTTCCTTAAAATCAACTTTAACAACCAATGTTCTATATCTCGTGGTTTAGAATATGTGTATGACTTCATTGTTATATAATGAGGTGTCATTTAATGTCGATACCAATAGACTATTTAAAAAAATAAATGTTCAAAACTCCAATTAATTATTCAAACAAACTAAACCAAATTGTAAATCTTTTATGCAAAAGGAAGTACTTTCACATGTTTTGACAATGTCGCACAAATATTTATGGGGAGCCACGTAAGTGGTTTTTTTGGGTGGGAAGAAATGGCAAAAAAATTGATTATAGATGTTTGGTTGTAATAAGAAAAAATAATCAACATTTAGAAGTGAGCATTACCCAATGAATTGAGAGGTAAAGTAATCATTCTTTACCTTTTCCTTTTACATTTACCTTACCCATTCCACTTTGTGAACCAAGCACCCTTAGTATGAAATGAATGTGGAGAACCATTATCTAATGAGCTGTTCTAGAATCCAAACAAAAGCAACCTGGTTTTAACTACTACACGTACAACATTAACAACAACTAGATAGAATAACTAATTTACTATATAAGTTTACCTTTCGACTTTTGCTATTATTGTTCACTAGACTTTTCATATGATGCAACGAAATAATAAAGTAAATATCTTTTCATTTCATCATTTTCTCTTATGTTGCACGATTAGTAATTTAGTATACTAAATGAATGTACGCAACTAAATGCTCAAGTTGCCTTTTCATATGATGCAACGAAGTAATGGCAACACCTGGGGTAAATAAATGAATGATGTATAATGCACAGTATATTAGTATACTACTAATAAAGAAAAAGAACTGAGTAATTCTTAGGAAACTGCAAAAGAAACAAATATATAAACTTAAACTATATATGTGGAGCAAAAGACAACACATACAAGAAATACATATTGCGCAACAGTATACTAATAATGAATGTAAAATGAACGAAATGTTTAACTTATCAACTTATCATGGACAAATTAATGTCAAACACACATACTACTTGAGCATGCAAACTTAGTTAGTAAAATGACTAACATCCTAATATCACTTCTCGGGTTAAACATGGACCGGACCGAGAACCGAATAACATGAAAATAAAGAACCGTGGATCAGACCGATGACCTCGTTTCTATTCGGTTTTGGTTCAAAGTCGGTTCGGAGCGAGATATGAGCAGCCCTAAAAGCAATCATCATGGTTACTTTGGAAAGAAAAAAGATAGATAGACCTAGCATTGGTTTTTGGTGAGTGACTCTATGAAATCCTCTTGAGCGTACTAGAAGTAAGAATTGATAAGAACACGAGGTTTGAAGTGGAGGGCAACATTAGGAAAATGACATCCAGCACAACAAACACTATGAAGGCTGTGATATCACAACATGATTGTTGTATTAGTGTTCCAATTAATTATAATTTGGGTAGTAACCTTAAGACACTAACACAACTTCAAACGAAAAATAAGAGATAAACGAAAATCATGTATCAGAAAACTGATGGAGGAAAGGATTTGTATCAAAATTAAACGAAAAAGCAAAGAAAATGAAAAAATAAAAGGAAAGCAAATAAACAACAATCACTCGTTCTTTAACTATCTATTTGTTGCATGATACTATGTTCTTGGGTTTATTTTAAAGGAAATGATCAAGAAAACCAGACTAGAGCATAAAGTGAGAAAAGAATAGATAAAATTAACAATCATTTTTTTTTTCCTTTCAAACATTTTAGTTTTAGAAGAAAAAAAATATGACAAAATATAACTAGACAATCTTTGCATTTCAATCAAGAACACAAATTATTTTAAATTTTCTAACTTTCTTTTTTTCTTTCTATAATGAGATAGTACCTATGATCGTAGAACACAAAGAAACTGACACTAAAAGCAATCATCATGGTTATTATGGAGAGAAAAAATATAGATAGACCTAGCATTAGTTTATGCGGAGTAACTCTATGAAGTCCTCTTGAGCGTAAGGAGAAGTGGGAATTGATAAGAACACGAGGATTGAAGTGGAAGACAAGATTAAGAGAATGACATTCACCACAACACACACTTTGAAGTCTGTGATATCACAACAACATGTTGTATTGGTGTTCCAATTAATCATAATTGGGTAGTAACCGTGAGACACTAGCAGATCTTCACACGAAAAACTAAGGGATAAACGAAAATCATATATCTGAAAACTGATGGAGGAAATGATTTATGTCAAATTCAAACGAAAAAGCAAACAAAATGAGAAAAGAAAAGGAATGGAAAACAAAGCAAATAAGCAACTTTGAATCACTCGTTCTTTAACTATCTATTTGTCGCCTAACACTATGTTCTCGGGTTCATTTTAAAAAGGAAATGATCAAGAAAACTAGAAAAGAGCATAAAAAGAGAGAAAATAATAGATAAAAATAACAATCATTTCTTTTCCTTTCAATCATTTTATTTTTATAAGGAAAAAATTATGACAAAATGTAACTAGACAATCTTTTCATATCCTTAAATCAAAAGCACAAATTATTTTGAATCTTCTACCTTTCGTTTTTTCTTTCTATAATAAGATAGTACATATGCTCGTATAGCACGAAGAAATTGAGACTAGATGCAATCATCATGGTTACTATGGAAAGGAAAAACATAGATAGACCTAACATTAGTTTTTAGGGGATGACTCTATGAAATCCTCTTGAGCGTAACGAGAAGTGAGAATTGGCAAAAACATGAGCATTGAAGTGGAATACAAGATTAAGAGCATCCACCACAACAAACACTATGAAGGGTGCGTTATCACGAAATTTAGGAAAATCACTACCTTTGGTCATATCCACCAGGAATTGTATAAACGACTTCAAACACTGTGGTCGCGATAAGTGCATCCATAACCATGCATGCATTTACTAGCTGTTCCTTTCATCCACTTCTTACCTTCAAAAACTAATACTTTGTGGTAGTAAATAGATCACCGGCGTTTTGTTTTCTTGGTTTCTTTTTTCAGTGTAATGAGGAGGTATCATAGACTCAACTTCCTACAACATGAAATACGATTAACACCCTCCATTTCGAACATTATAAAATGCAAATAATATGAATCCCTACGATTTATAGCAAAGTACATGGTATCAAACAGTAATTAACTAGATATATTTAAAATAAAAAAATACTCTATGGAAATGAAATGTAGTACAATCCAAGTATGCATATGAACAATATAATTAAGACTTTTAAGAAACACATATTATTGAATAGATGATTATCGAGAGACATCAAATACATGGTGAAAGAGGGAAAACATATGAAAGATATCTTGAACCATAATAATTCACGTTGTATTTGAAGAGCTATGTAGACTCATCCTCAATAAAGTTTTTCTTATCAGTATTTGTAGCAAGATGCAAAATATTATTATATTGCCTATCCTTCATAGGATATATAAGATCTTTTATTGAGCTTATCTCGTGTAAAAGATTATAAATAATCTCATGAAGTTGAGAGACAACAAGGTGCAACAATGTAAAGTTTATTGCATACAATATACATGATTAAAGTTCAATACGCACTATTACAATTCATGTAAAGTTGTGATGAGCTAAATCGAGTCTAAAACTTATAAACTAGAAATACCTAAAAACCCACTACTACATACTATCGGGCGGTGGACCATTCGTATGCAATATGGTTAAGAGATAAGTCCGTTTTCGTTTTCGGGGATTGGTTTGAACTAGTTGTTTAGTAAAATGGTTTGGAAAACAAGGTGTTGCTTGAAATCTCTCTTTCTAGAAGGAAAGAAGTCAAATTCAATGTGTAAGGGAATACATTAGTCTTACATTGCTTTGTAATCGTAGTTAAAAGTATTCGTTTTCTACCTGAACCCGTTATCCAACTCGTTTATCGTCACCAATAAGTTTTGGTACCAACTATTTAAATGTCGTTGAATCACAGATGATGGGAGCAACAAGTTCATAATGGAAGACAAAACAAGAAAGAGGAAAAGATGTCGAGTTGACAATGTTTGTGTGCTTATAACTAGTATTTATCATGTTGACTTTGACTTAATACCTACTTAATCACTTCCTTGTGGTCTTCTAAGCACAGTTTGGTTTTGGTACCAACTGTATATGCCTTTTTTTAAAGCATTTTGTGGGTTTTGCAAACTCATAATCTAGGTAAAAGGTAATTTTCTGGTCACATGTCTCTGAAATACATATATTAATAGGTAAACAGGTCAATTTTCTGGTCACATCTAGATATATTAGTGATATACATGTGACAGGTCAATTTTGAGGTAACAATTTTTCATCCGTATATAGGTAAACAGGTCAAGTTGGGTTAGTTATAGTTTTACTTTTGCCGTATTTTACGGTCCAAGCTCATAAATTTTAGTTTTCATTTTAGATCAGCTAGCTTTAAAATCTTTCGTGTTTGATCTCTTTACTGTATCACTTTAGTCCTTTAATCAAGCTGGTCATATGTGTTACCAAGTGTATTCAAAATGTGCATAGAACCTTAAAAATCTTGTTGGTTAAAAATGAAGGTTCCTGTGATGCTTAAATAAGATCGATGTTTAATACAGATTTTGAGTTTGTGAATCGTCATTAATAGTGTGTGGTTTGACTGCCTAAACATAGTTAGTTTGAATGTGTATAATAATATCTTTTATGTAAGGAATTTTTTAAAATATATAACTTTGTGAGCGGGCTATTAGTTTCGAGGAAGAGTAAATGGTGGTGCTTGTACGTAGGTGTGTACAAAAAAACCAAAACCGAACCCGAAAGTGAACCCGTAACTGAACCCGGTCAACACCCGGTTTTGACCCTAACCGGTTCATGTTTGATCCAACCTGGTGGTTACTAACCCGTTTGGGTTTTTGGGCCACTTAAACACCCCAGTACACAAGTGTTCCAAATATGTGTACTCCTCACATCTCGTACAGGTCTTGCAAAAGTTTTAAGACGCTGAGCCACAACCAGTTTTGACATGTCATACAACACCAACTCAGCTGTCACGTCATTTGCAGAAATGAACATGGGGCTATGGGATGGTTTGTTAACGATGGTAGATCTTGGTAGTCGTATGCTATCTATTTGGGACAACTTTTTTCTTGACCTAATTTTTATACTTTTGTAATTAGCTTTTAGCTCTGGCTTAAAGATGATACAGTTAGCGTAGTATTAATGTCTTGAAAGTTGATACAGGGCCGGCTGTGAGCATAGGCAGTAAGGGCATGAGCCGAGGGCCCAATCCCTGTAGGGGCTCAAAAATTTAGGAGGATGTTGGTTGTTGCCGGACTGCTATAGTGTTCATCAGTGGTGGTTGAATGGTATATTAGAGAAGAAACGAGATAGAAAAGGGGGAGGGATAGGAAAAAGCATATATATAAACTAAAATCAAATGAACAATACCTTTTACTTTCACAGATGATTTGGGATATAAATAGTTGTACAAGACTAGATACAAGAATCCATCAAAAAGAAGAAAGTCATCTCGATAATGGCTGCTGCAAGCCTGCAAATGGGATGTATTACCCTAATTCGAATTTTCATTCAGCACCTTTTAGTTTATTTGGTACACCAACAGCCCCTCTTTTTAAACTTCTTTAGTTTTAAGTTCTCAATTTTTTTCCATAAACCCATAAAAACTTATTAAGATAATGTTATGTAAAATCTGATATTAATTATTCATTATCGGGGGCCTATTTTCCCTTCTTGCCTCGGGCCCAATTTGTTTTTAACATTTTCGGAGACGGCCCTAAGTTAATACAGTAGCGTAGTAGTAATTATATGTTTTGAAAGATGATACAGTTAGCGTAATATTAATGTCTTGTAGTGATACAAATTTTTTTTAAGGTTTTATATTTATATAATTTTTATAAGGTTCCCCCTTGGTAAAAGGTTATCCTGCAAATGTGACCCAAATTTTGGCTAATTGTAGCAGTCTAACAAAGCTTTGCTCTTAACCAATTCCAGTCACTTTCATGGCCACCCTCATTTCCATGGCCGCCCTCAGGATAATGCCTTGTGTAAGATTAAAACTCAAGACCGCTTGAATTGTAGTTTGTTTCTGTTAAGATCTTGAATTATCCGAGGGTAGGATTCAAACTTTAGACCTCTCGAGTTTTAGTTTGTTTCTCTTGAAAGATTTTAAATTATAAGAAATTTTAGTACAAAATATAATGAGTCGATAGTAAGTTTGGCTGTCGTTTACATTGTTTAAACTAGAAAAAGTAGACAAATACATTTTTATAATATGAACTACGTATTTTTACGATATGTTATATTTGTGTTTATGATGATGACGTCTATAGATAACCCAAGGAGATTATCAAAACAAATAACATAGTAATAACTCTATAGGATGATAAGGTTGTTGGAAGAGAAATTCAAGAATAAGATGAGCAGCTGAGTAATGAGAATCCCATCAGGGATGAGTATCTACGATTCAACATTCTTTGTGTAATTAAGATTGTTGAGTATCTAAGTGATAGGACGATCTGTTAGTCAATGGAAAGTTTACGAATTACGCCTATGATGCAAGATACACAAGTTGTGTTTCTGTAAGAATGAAATCCAAGCTCGCTGAATGGTCTCTCGATAAAAACTAAAATTTGTGTAAACACAAGTTATGCGGATCACATATCCTTCATTTTCTGTTATATTGATCTGCTTTAAGAATACATATTTTCTTGTAAATTCTATTTATTGGGTTTAGTGGGTAGACATTTCTTTTTCCATGTATTGGGCTCTATCTTGGAGCCCATGAAAGTTTCATTTATTCGAGGTGTAAAATTAAATTCATCAATAGGTCAATACATAGTACTCGTATATGTAAACTTGGATATAAAATGGCTTGTAAAGGTTATTATTAAATTCATCAATAGCTAGCTTTATTTTGGATCAATACAATTCAAATTCATATTTAATTTCCCGTAAGATTAAGATACAAGTATATATCACATGGATCATGTGTACCCCATCCTTTGAGGCCAGACCCACGGATCATTGCCCCCATCTGACCATCTATAAATCGATATGCATGTAATTGTAAAATCGATATATACACACTATTTCGGGTCAATATATATATATATATATATATATATATATGGCTTCTTTGATTGACGCGGCTAAAGAATTCGTTACAGATGCAGTTGCAAGCATAGAGAAGCCCGAAGCAAGTGTGACTGATGTCAATGTGAAACGTGTCAAGTTTGGTTCGGTCACATACAATGCTAAGGTCAATGTTTCGAATCCTTACAGCACACCTATTCCAATTGGCGAGATACGTTACATTCTCAAAAGCTTTGGCAGGTTTGATTTAGTTACTGGTTGAAACTTATGACAACATCTTGAATAAGTACGTAGTCATGTTTCACTTCTGTTACACTCCAAAAAATATGGATATTATTTGACTAAGGAGGAACTATAATTATTTTTTTTTTGTGTAGTTTGGTTTTTGTTTTTTTTAAAGATGTTAATTATCTATTTGGATAAAACAAAAAATTATGTTAGACTCATACAATTAGTGACTCCTTTTATTTACTTTTACACATATGTAAATCAGTATATTTGATTCAAATTTATATTTTTTATTAAAAATTTTACGCATTACAAAAATTTCACCCTGTAACTTTCACATATATAAATGAATGAGATCGAATTGAAGGAGATTTTGGCGTTCTTTTTTAAGGGGTTCTCAAAATAACTTACCCTCTATAGTCTATATAATTTTTTTTTTCTGTCGTGTATTCTAAACTAGGGAAACTCATTATTTTTAAAAGAAATAGTACAATAGTGTTTTCATGTCAAAACACCAACATAAATCTGTAGTTATACATTTGCATATACATTGAGGCTCGCTCTGTGCTTTCTGGACTAACTTTGAGTTGGCTGGAATCTATACTAGTGTGATTGTGACAGGCGCGATCCCTGATCCGGGTTCACTAAAAGGAAATGGTGACACAATGCTAGATGTCGAGATTAACGTACCACATAGTGTTTTAATAAGCTTGCTAAAGGACATTGTTACAGATTGGGACATCGATTACGAGCTTCAAGTCAATCTTGTTGTTGATCTCCCCGTCATTGGTGAGTTTAGCATTCCAGTAACTACCAGTGGCCAGGTCAAGCTCCCTACGGTCAACAACTATTTTACTAAACTAGAGGGGTATCCGCGTAATGTGGCACTGGTGGTAGTGGCGGGGTTGGTGGTCGTGGCAGTGGCATGGTGGTGGCGGCCAAATGTAAAAGCTTAAATGAGGCGCAAAATGCTTTATAAACGACTATGTGATCACTTACATTTCAAGTAGGCTCTTTTAAGTATTTGATTTTGAAGAATAAATTGTATCTATACAAAGCTTATATTAATTATCATACGTGTATTTGTCGTATGATATAAAGTGTACCACTATACCCTCGTCATTGAAGTAAATAACTTTTTTTGATGAATAGGTTGACAATCATCAACAACTTTTGATCGCAAGCTTTTTCCTTGTCTAGTGATAATAAAAGCTTTAAAAAAGCTTTCCATTGAATTAGATGACCTATTAATAAGCTGAAGATGATGGATAGATTAGGTGGCAAAATAAAAGGATTTAAAAGCTTTTTGGCATTGTAGATGCTCATAGAACCCAATCTCTCTCTCTATATATATATAAAAGGCTATCAGAAATCGCTCGGGTGGTGCTCTCTGAACCCGCCATGTCAGCAATTTCTGATGTGGCATCACCAGAGCGATCTGATTGACACGTCAACAACCACATAAGCAAACATAAGTCATAACTACTTTTATTTATAAAAAAAAACGGAAATTGGTTTCGAACCCACCACCTCCCAAATATCGTGAAAGCGTATTAACCGGTTGAGCCATAATTAGTTTTGTTTCTAATTAAGAAAACCACAATTAATAACTAATCATATTTCGCTACACAAATTTAGGAAATACTATCCCAGGACCCAGGTCGTATCGGTGTATCAACATACTTCCCCAAATCCTTTCCTATTTTCTTCGTCAAATCCTTTCCTTTTTCTTCCTAAAGATAACCTCAAATGCCTATTTAGGGTTTAAATTAAATGGCTAAATCAATATATATCAAACCCTTTCAACATTATAATTTTTTTTATCCATTATCAAATTCACAATATCTGATCCTTTCATTCAGGTTAGTTTTTTCGATCCTTTCATTTTATTTTAGTTTTTTCGATCTTTATTTGTATGTTTGTAAATAAAAATCATGAAAATTATATATATGGATTTTGCTATAGGCTTTGTAAATATAAATCATATTTGATTAAAATAGCGTTTTGGAGATATAAACCATGAATATTGGATCGATGTATATCTAAGTGTATATATTATTTACAGATCAATATGGGATTACGGTATGGGTTTTGAAAATATAAATCATATTTGATTATAATTATGTTTTTGTAGTTTTAACAAAATATCGACATATGAAATTTGGGTCCTTTTTAATTGAATACCAAAATCCAATATTTTCTATTTAACTTTACTCTGTATGGATTCAAAATTTTTGTGTGGTTTGCATGTTGGTCGTGTTTTGAATCTTTATTATAGACATATATCGATTGATAAACTGTTTTATATAGTACATATAGAACAGTAGCCATTCAAAAAAAAAAGTACATATAGAACAGTGTACTTTTTTACCTTTCAAAGCTCAAACCCGGGTCCTGTAAACATCACTTGCCAATTCAAGATGGAAAGTTTTTTAGATATCAGTCACGAAATTAGCTTCTAATAAGAAAGTAGTAAAGAACGGGCCAAATGGCAAAGGGATATGATCAGCTTGTCCGTATGCATTTATTTCCCTATGTGATATACTTACACCAACACCAATTTTAATGATTTATGATTGTAATTCATGAACTTCAATGAATCACATACAACCAGGTAGATATAGTAAGATATACAGGGTTGTTTAGATTATTTTGAATAAACAAAAAAGTTGAGTCCTTTTGCATAAGTAATTTTAGAGTTTACGGTTGTTGTATTAGGATGGTTGCTATAGTTTTTGTTGGAATATAATAGTTTAAATATGAAATTCGGGTCTATACTAGACAAACTTCACACCAAGCACTCCCTAAGCTTAGCTTACAAATTTATTGTTTTTTTGATCGGCTTAACAAATTCATTGTTTTAGAATGGCAACATGTATATATAGATACACTATCTCCCCCCCCCCCCCCCCCCCCCAAAACAATAAAAAAAAATCAAAGTTTTGGCATAATGTACTGTTTCTGTTATCTCCTCCGAATTAGGATAAGATGATTTGAATGCTCTTAATCATGCGAAGTGCTTACAAAGAAGGAGATTTTTTTTATCAGTTAGAACTTCCTCATGGTTAAATGATGTGCGTGATCAAGTTGGGCAATGTAGAATTTTTTTTTTAAGTATGTGTGCGTAAACTGATCCCAAAATAGGTCCTTTCTATGTACATGTATAAACAGGCCGGTTTGACCCATTCATGGCAAATTTTGAGCTTTATAGTTACTGTAAATAACGAATGCTATATACAATATTATAGTACTTTATTAATAAATTGATTTAAAAGATTGTACTTATGAGAGCTAATCTTTTGGCCAACCTTATGTAGATCAAGATTCTAGCATCATTAGAGCGAGCAAGGTTGCTTATCGTTAATGGAATTTGGATCATACTATACCAAAAATTCAAAATTGTCTCATCGTCTATGGCGTAAAAAACATCTACTCCGTGCTTTTTAGGATGGTTAGTTATTTTTCCCAATTTCTTGTGTATGCTTATTATATACATCACACCATCTACCCATTCATCTAGGATAAGACAGGGTGACATGGACTGATGGACTGGATCGGTTATGTGTCAAACGATTGTGGATCAAAATGAGTAACGGCCAGTCAGTTTAGCTTGTAATTTTCAATAATCAGTTTATCGGGTATGTGTAGAGATTATATTATCATACTCTATTTTTGTTAAAGCTAATTAAGAAGGTATTTGCAACCATAAAAACGTATACATGCTTCCTGTTTTAGTTAAAACCCACATATGTTTTATAATATGTACGTGTTAGAATTCTCTTTTATTAGGAGAAGCAGCCATTGCAATTATGGATTCTTTTACATGTTGACACCAATGTTTTATTTAAATGTATTTTGGGTTAATGTGTTTATGTCAATTTTTGATTTCTAATAACTTGATAACCATAAGCCAAAAGTGCTTATCCAAACAATAATACTTGATCGTTTTCTTTCTTATCTCTGCAGCGGAGTTGCTGAGAATGCAATCGACACATCAACTGAACTTATTTGTGCTCCAATGTTGCTTCCATCATCAATGATGCACCTAACCTGAAGAAAAAGTTTAGGTCCTTTCTCAACCGCTCAAACTGCAACCCGAAGTCAGAAGGCTCATCGTTGCAGACAGAAAGATATAGGCTTCCTACTATTTTTTATACTTCACTCCCTCATAGCCAAATTCGCTAAGTGGTTAAAGAGCTTAAAAGACCGGTCTAAATGCAAGGGCTGATGAAAATGGTGATTTAAATGCAGCTGTTTTTATTCAATGTTTACAAGCTCATGTCAGATATTAATTTTTGATAGCTTTAGTTTTGATAGATATACACGTGGGATTAGATTTTGTTAACTTTAGTTTTGATTTACTCTATCACTTTTTCTCGCTACACATAAATTTGGTACAGAGACATGGCTTCACGAAAACAGCCAGCATTGACAAACCTACATGATGATCTCTATGCACCATTTTCATTCGTTTACTTGCAAAACTCCTTATTCATTTATTTTTGCTTTTATATTTCTACTACCTTATATATAGGTCCAATCATTTTTGTAATTTTTTCTTTGTAATAAGGTTTAATTCTTTTAGTTTTTTTTTTTTATATATTGTTCTATGGTTGTAATTATTGTATACAATTTATGATTAATCAGCGAGAAATAAGATAGTCCGTGCAACGTACGAATATCATTAGAATTTATATTTGATGCAAACTATCTTTGTGATGAGTCAATGGATTAGTTATTGTATTCATTTATCGTGTTACTTACAAGTTCTTGATGTTTTAGTTATTGGAATCATATCATATGATTTATACTCATAGGATCTAAAGTGCAAAAAATATATACTGATATACAATTACCTATGACAATACAAATGGTGAAGCTATTGGCTCGGGAAATCTAATAGAACTTTTTGCAAAATATAAAGATATCATTTTTTTCAGTTTATTCTAAAACTAATAGTGAATAGAATTAGTTAGTAAAGGGAGTTCCCTATAAAAATTGTGGGGCAAGAAAGCTTTGTAGTATTGGTGCAAATACTCCATTTCTTAATGAAAATGGAAGACTATTCAAGGCTATATGTTTATTCAGTAATCAGGTCCATATCACTAATGAAGATCGCTTTCGATTCTCAACAGCCTCTTATCCTCTTATCTGAAAGTGTTTAAAAATTTCATACCTTTAATTTGTTGATATTTTATCATTGAATCTGTATGAATATGTATTTTTATTATATGTACAAGCATTGTACTCGCGCGATGCGCCAGTGGTCGTGACGGCGACGGTGTGGTGGTGGAGGCGAGTGTTGGTGATGGATGCGACGTCGAGTGCCGTAGATAATTCATATAAAAGTAATTGATTTAAAAGGTTAATGGAGATATTTTAGAAAATAAAGGATTGATAGTGTAATTTAATTATTAATGTTAAGAGAATAGTGTATGTGAAAATATTTTAAAAGGTTGTAGGTGAAAATATTACATGGGAGGACATTTTAGACATTTCCCTCATGTAACTTTCAACATGGGGGATATTTTCTTTAATATAGAGTATAGAAGTATAGATAACTATTCACTTTAAGTTATAAGACTTTTATTTTTGCATATCATTTAAGACAATTACGTAAAAAATAAAATAGACCGATGCAACGCACGGGTTTCACCTAGTATCTAATACTTATCTATTTTACATCATTAATTACTATCCTCTAAAATACCTACAATACCTTATCTCGCCGCCAATATCACCACCACCCAACGCCACTCTCCTCCCACATTTCACCGTTGTCACCATAGCCCCGTTGTATTGTGCGGGTAACCATCTAGTCAATACAAAATAAAATTATAAATGAAAACTTGTAAGATGATAAGATAGGTCTATTCAAGAACACGATGAGTAACGAGTGACCATTCCCATCAGCGATGAGTATCTATGATTCAACATTCTTTGTGTATTCGAGATTCTTGAGTATCTAAGTTATAGGACTATCTGTTGGTCAATGGAAAGTTACTTTACACATGTGATTCAAGATACACAAGTTGTATGTCTGTAAGGAAGAAATCAAGCTCGCTTAATAGTTGTTTGAACCTAAATTAATTGGGCTCAGTGACTTTATTACACAATCATTACTCTCCTGATAAATCAGTGCAAACCTAACAAACTCTTGGCGAGTTTAAGGTGGAATGATTGGTAATAAATATGATATCGAATTTAACTGCTATATTGAGTCTTGACTGATTGTAAAAGAATGTGAATTGAATGTTGACTGAATGTATCTATCGACAGCAATGAATTAAGCTTTTATAGAAGTATATTTGGAAAGTAGACAAGTACTTTTGAAGATTCTAATGTTTTCAGTTTTCTTCTGTCGTAAAGATTATTTATATGAATATTTATGTTTATATGTCACATGTACAATTTCTGTACAAAATAGTTATACCACAATTTATTTTGTATCGAACATGCTCGAGATAATTAGCTGCATCAATAGTATAAATAGATATATAGACATGTATTTGGAGCAGCACAATTCTAGTAATACATGATCATAATTTTGGCCATATAAATATGTTAACATGTACTCTTCTCGAGCAATACACATCTGTGTAAAGGAGCTACTTCCCGGGCATATTTCTATCTTTATATGTACCTCGAGCCACTGTATCTCGAGCAAGCCCATGATACTGGCCCATTAGGTTAGATATATCCCCTCCATTCCTTCCTACTTATATTGGATCTCGAGCAAGAGGTGGTGTTACTCGAGCAACATCATCACATCTCGGGCATGTCACATCTCGAGCCTCTTCTTTCTTTGATACATCTCGAGCTCCACAATCTCGAGCATCTTCTTTATTTGGTACATCTCGAGCCTTTCTAATATATGTAAGTCGAGCCCTTTAATTTGAAACTAAATATATATGTGTATATACTCCGGGTACTCGATTTATATCCAAAGTAAATATATATTCGATCTCGAGCGTATGTATCTTTAGATCTCGAGCTGGGATCTTCAAATTTGTGTAGGTTATTTTCTATCTCATGCCTGCCTTCTTACTTCGAGCTCATATGCCATAACTCGAGCTCCTTTGTTAATTTCTTTTGTCCAATGGTCTTCTCATTTATGCTTAATCTAGTGGATATTTGTATACACGATCAAATCCCCCCAGTTTACATATAACAAGAAATAAATCTTTTTTATGTAAACTCATCTTTATATCTTTTCTTTCTTAGGAGTTTTCTTTCTTTATTTTCCAGAAGGTGAGGTTTTGCTCTTTGTTTCAACAGTAGCGTTAGGGAAGTGGTGATATTCAGATCTTGGACCTTTATTTCGGAGGTATTTATCTTTTTAAGCATACCTTTTGGGTTACTTCCCTTTATGCATAATTGTTATGCATAATTGTTAGAATTAACATGATAGATTCTTATTAGTATCTACCCAAGCAGTTTATCCTTTGTATTTAAGCCTTAGTATTTTTATACAAATTTAACTTATAAATTTAGGATAATGCTTAAACATATAGGCCACTTACGTAGCTCCCAAATATGTTTGCATTCATGTAGCATGATTTTGCTTGACAATTCATAGGGCCAATATTATATATATATATATATATATATATGTATTTTGTATATGAATTATGTGCCAATATGAGTATATGGCCTATACTAGAGTTGTGTTCGTCTTTGATGATGGAATCACTAGCTCAACATATGTACGTTTATATAGGACGTATATATATGTTTTACTCACAAATTTGTTGCATATTTGCTTATATGCCATGAGACCTTATCTAGGATTGCCCTTTTTGCCAGGTAATCCTTGCTTCAAAACTTGGACTTGTTTTCTAAAGACTTAGGCATTTTCATTATGTCAGAGGGTAGTAGCAACCATGAAATGGATAGCCAAGGAACTAATTATCATGAGGTAGTTGACGGGGATGACTTAAATGATGAGAGATTTTCTCAACCTAGGGTAGACGAGGCACCTTCCCGCCTTAGCGCTTTTTATTTGAAAAAACTGATTTCTTCTCATCCCTGCTTATCCAAATACAATCCCGTTTTACCCACCAAGGATCAAAGAGCACATCGCCCTCCTCCTGGCAAGGTTGCCCTTTACAGGGCTTACTTTACCTCTTCTAACGTTAGGCTTCCATTGACTGAGTTTTATCTCAAGGTTCTAGCTTATTATCAGATAGGTGTTGCTCAGATGCAACCAGTTGGTGCTGGCAAAATATTGACCTTTGAGATGATTCTTGCTGCTCTTGAACTTCCTCGTTCACTTTACCTATTTAGGAAGTGTTTTAGATTGTTTACTACTGGAGATTGGTTTACTGTTAAGGCTAGGCCAGAGTATGCTAAACTGATAACTCATGCTCCCGGTACCATCAAGTTTTGGCGTTTCCATTATTTTTTTGTTGATGCCACATTTATTCCTTCGGACAAGCCTGTGTTGCTTGGTTGGACGAGAGATACCAGTAATAAGAAAGAATGTTCCCGATTTGTTAGGAAAATTAATGTATTGCCTGCTCAACATATGGTCAACAAAAAGCATCTTGAGAAGTTAAGGGAGGTGTCTATCCCCTATAAGAGTTATGCAAAATGTGAGGCTATTTTGGTTGTTGCCAAGATTAGCCACGATTGGGAAGGAGATGACCCTATCTTAGTTGATGAGTCCACTGGAAAATGTATGAATTCATTTTTGTCCTTCCTTTACCTATTGTTTGATGAGAATTTATTTGTTCTCTAATGTGTTTTGTTGTTGCAGCTATGGGTCTTTGGGAGAGCATGGGGGTGGATCTTGAGAAGCTTGGACAACGCCAATCCAGTAAACCCTGCTCTAGCGATGAAATCTTGGAGGAGCAAGTTGAAGGTACTTCTCACGCTTCTCCTTCACCTAGGAGGATTTCTTTCTCTCCTGAGCGCCAAAATCTTGGCATTGATGGTACAGCTCTTCGTGCCTTCTCCTCCCTACCCACTGAAGAGGAGAGTGACAAGGCTATGGGTGACTTCTTTGAGAAGGAACGTCCTTCTACTTCTACTGGTATAAAACTTTAAGTTACTTTGTTGATGATGTTATTCTTTATCTTACTATATTTACATGATCGCTATCTATTTTGTAGGTGGGCCTTTAGGAGGAAGTCTTTCTGGAAAGAGGGTTGGGGGTGATCTTACCAGCCCTCCACCCAAACGTTCCATGCCTCCTTTTGAAGCTTTTAAAAGCTTTACTTCTTCTTCTTTTAACTCTAATTCTGCGGGTCCTCTCAGATTGTCTTTTTCCGGTGGTGGTTTGGAGGAGACTATCAATGGCCTTGCGCCTATGAGACGTGTAGGATTTCATTGCACCGAATATCCTACTCTTCCGAGTATTACTGGTGATGAATGGAATGATATAAGACGTATCAGTGCCCATAATCTGGGATATGATGGTCCTACCCGTACATTTAGCTTTCCTCCAAGCCGAGCCGGTTCCACTCTTGTTCCCCACCCTACCCAGGAGTTCAATAGGGGTTTGGGTAATGATTATTATGTGTATCCGCCATCCCTCAAACTTAAGGATGATTTGAGAGATCCAGGTGTGGCAAGGCGTTATGCGGACTCAGTTGTTGCTCCGCTTTTTGCTGCAGAGACCAGCTTTCTTTCTCCCACTCAGTTGGCTATGGTTAGTTAATTTTATTCATTTTCCTTTATTTCATTTTATTATTATTATTTTGATATCCTTTATTGTTTTATGCAGATGTATGATACTCATGCTGCATTTGCCTTTAATGCTGGGGCTGTCATGAGGGACAACTTTTTGAGTGATCTTACCATGCTCCGAAAGAAAATTGATGGGTTAGAGTCTGAGATGGGTATGGTGTATGGGAAGCTTTCGGATTCTTTGCTCGAGGTGGAGAAAGAAAAAGATGACAAAAGGTGTTTGGAGGCAGAGATGTATCAGCTTAAGTCCAAGTTGGGGGCTAGTGAAGCTAAAGTAGAGGAGCTCGAGAAGAAGCTTGAAAAGGAGAGAGCTCGCGGGAAAGAGTTAGAGTCTGATGCTGAGAAGAGTACCCAGCTGAGGAGGGATACCCTTTTAGCCTTTTCTCGTTTGTTCAGGCTTGTTATGGATCATCCAGATGTGATGGGTGTACTCAGTGGGTTTTATCGGTCTGCCATTGCTGTTGGGAGGCATACTGCTGCCCTAGATCTTGAGGGAGTTCATCCATCTATTGACCCCACTTCTCTTCCCTTCTACGATATTTCTGTTCCTGACAAGGCTCGAGAGGCTGAAGCTGCTCTTGAGGCAAAGTCTTTTCCTATATTGGATGTCATTGCCATGGATCCGAATGTCTCCCTGCAGGATATAGAGTCTCTCATCACGGCCCGTTCAGAAGTCGCGGAGCCAGAGAACTAGTTTCATTTTATTTTTCTTGTATTTTGGTATTATGACTTGTGTTCATGTATGAACTTTTATGACTTTAAGCTAGCTTGTCATTTATGTTTGGCTTGTAGCCTATGGTATGTTGACTTATTGCTTATGTAATTTGAATGTTTGCTTGGTTAATCTTGTGTATGCAATCTAATACTCGCGAGTTTCATTTCCCGATGAGAAATGCTTATCTATTTCACCCGATGAATGAAATGATGTATTTTTTGTAAATTTTGATAGGGTATGTATTAATTAATATAACCCTTCCATTATATATGCCACCCTATGAGTGGGAATTATTTACTTCCCTATGAGAAGTCTTACTTTTTCATCCTATGAATGAGAAAAGTGAAGGTTGTTTTGTCATGACATAATAATATAGCCTTAATGCTTTAAAGATTTTAGGAAAGATGTCACTTTATTCATGATGACATATGATTGAGACAACCAATTACATGGTAATTTGCATCACAATTGCAAATAAGACTTTCTTAAGCTAGTAGCCTTTGGGGTATTGGAGATCCGAGTTCTTACAAATAACACCTTTTAAGGTTAATGGCATTCCATGTTCTGGGTACTGGATACCCATCCAGCTCTGTTAAGATGTATGATCCATCCCCATTTGTTTCCTTGACTTTGTATGGGCCTTCCCACTTTGGGCCCAGCTTGCCAAGGTCTTCCCTTCTACTTGCTTCGTTTTTTCTCCAGACATGGTCTCCTACCTTGAAGGTCATAGGGCGCACTTTCTTGTTATAGTATTTTGCCATTTGCCTCTTGTTTTCTGCCTGCCGAATGTGGGCCATTTCTCTTCTTTCCTCGATCAAATTCAAGTTTTCTCTGAGAGCTTCCTCATTCTGAGCAGGATCAAAATTAATGACCCTTTGTGTTGAGATAGTCAGTTCTGGTGGGATTACGGCTTCCGTTCCATATACCAGGCTAAATGGAGTTTCCTGGGTGCTTCCCCTCGGAGTAGTTCTGTGAGCCCATAAAACACCTACAATTTCATCTACCCATCCCTTTCTGCACTTTCCCAATCTTGCCTTAATTCCCCCCAATATGGCCTTGTTCATGACCTCAACCTGGCCATTTCCTTGTGGATGAGCTACTGAGGTGAACCTTTGTTGTATGTCCATGTCTTGGCACCATGTTTTGAAGGGATTCTCTGCAAATTGTTTTCCATTATCACTAACCATTACGTGGGGAACTCTGAATCTGCAGACTATGTGTTCCCACACAAAATTGATCACTCGTTGACCTGTGATGGTTGCCAATGGTTTTGCCTCTACCCATTTTGTAAAGTAGTCCACAGCTACTATCAAAAATTTCATCTTGCCGATACCTTCGGGAAATGGGCCTACTATATCTATTCCCCACTTGTAAAATGGCCATGCTGTTGTAACGGGAATGAGGTCTTGCCTAGGCCTGCTAGACACTAGTGCATGTATCTGACATGATTGGCATTTTTCAATTTCTTCCTTGGCATCTTGATATAAGGATGGCCAGAAGTATCCAAGCCTCATAATCTTGGTTGTAACTGATCTTGGTCCGGCATGGATGCCATATGTTCCACCATGCACTTCTTGGATGAGCTCTTTCGCTTGCGAGGGGCCCACACAGCGAAGATGGGGGCCAAGGAAGGATTTCCTGAATAAAGATCCTTCCATAATCAAATACATGGGTGCTTTCATCCTTGTTTTTCTTGCGCTTTCTCTATCTTCAGGGAGGGTTCCATCTTTGATGAAGTTATACAATGGAGTCATCCAACATTCAGCTTCTTCAATTTGAGAGACTTCCTTTTTTGGCACTATTGATTTTTCTTCCAGCACTTCCACTAACACCTCTTTTGTAAGATGGGCAAAGGTTAAAGATGCCAGCTTACTTAAGGCGTCTGCTTTCTTGTTTTGGCTTCTGGGAACCTGTTCTATATTGAATTTCTTGAATTCAGAAATAATCTTTCTGGCTTCCTCCAAATAAAGCTGCATAGCCTTTTGACTTGCTTCAAATGCTCCTTTTATTTGGTTTGCTACTAACTGGGAGTCCACATAGGCATGGATTTTTTCCACCCCCATTTTCCTTGCTATTCGTAAACCAGCTAGAAGGGCTTCATATTCAGCTTCATTATTTGAAGCTAAGAAGTCAAAACGAAGGGCATATGTGTATTCTTTCTTATCTGGGTCGATGAGGATGAGACCCGCTCCTGACCCTCCAGCGCTAGAGGCTCCATCTGTAAAAAGAGTCCATGGTGGGCTTTCTTCTACCTTGCTTACATCTTCTTCCTCCCCCTCAACTTCTGCTAAAAAATCCGCCAAAATTTGACCTTTCTTTGCATTCCTTGGCTGAAATGTTATTTCATGCTCTCCAAGTTCAATTGCCCACTTAGCTAGCCTGCCCGACACTTCCGGCTTTGATAGGATTTGCCTGATGGGCTTATCTGTGAGAACTTGGATGGGATGACCCTGGAAATATCTTCTGAGACGCCTGGCTGAATGGATTAAAGCAAGAGCTAACTTTTCCAAGGCTGGGTAGTTTATCTCGGGCCCTTTCAATGCCCGGCTAACAAAGTAAATGGGCATTTGAGAACTTCCTCTGTCTGCCAACAACACAGCACTTACACACTCTTTGGAGGCGCCCAAGTAAATAGTGAGTGTTTCCCCGGGTATTGGAGCAGTAAGTGTTGGTAGGTGAGCCAAAAATTTCTTCATGTCTTGAAATGCCTTTTCAGCTTCCTCTGTCCATGAAAAATCTTGTTTCCTTAAACATCCCTTCAAGGTTTTAAAGAATGGAAGGGATCTATCAGCTGCCTTGGAGAGGAATCGTGCTAAAGAGGCCAGCTTTCCATTTAAGCTTTGCACCTGCTTCTTTGTTCTTGGGGATGGCATTTCTACAACTGCTTCAATCTTTTTTGGGTTAGCTTTTATTCCTCTTGCAATCACTATGTGACCCAAGAACTTCCCTTCCTCCACTCCAAAGCTACATTTGGAAGGATTTAACTTCATATTTATTCCCCTTAATGTATTGAAAGTTTCTTGGATATCAGCTATCATGGCATTCTCCTCATGGCTTTTGATGACTATGTCATCCACATAAGCTTCAATATTTCTCCCGATCTGGTGTTGGAAGGTTTTATCTATCAGCCTTTGGTAAGTAGCCCCAGCATTCTTCAAGCCAAAAGGCATTTTTTGGAAACAATAGATGCCCTGGTCTGTATGGAAGGCAGTCTTGTCTTCATCACTTTTTTTCATTGAGATCTGGTGATATCCCTTGTAAGCATCAAGGAAGCACTTTAACCTGAACCCATCCAGAGATTCCACCTTCCAACCTATTTCTAGCAAGGGGTAATTGTCCTTAGGACAAGCTTTGTTGATATCCTTAAAATCGACACAAAGCCTCCATGAGCCGTCCCCTTTCTTAACCATAACTGGATTTGCTACCCATGTCTGGTATTTAACCTCTCTGCATATGCCTGCTTCCACCATCTTGTCTACTTGCTCACAAGCAGATTTGCTTATGTCATGGGCCATGCCTCTTTTCTTCTGCCTTATAGGGATTATGTTTGGATTAGCGTTCAGGGCATGCTCTGCAAACTTTCTTGGAACACCCGTCATATCTGCCGTTTTCCATGCAAAAACATCTAAACTTTCTTTCAAGAGATTGATCAACTTGCATTTTGTTTCTTTGGGGAGTTGTGATCCAATGATAACTGGTTGTTCTGGGAACCTTTTATTTATGATTACCGTCTGCTCTGGACCTTCACTTGCCACTTCAATTGACAAGTCGTGCCTTACTTCTTTTGGACTCTCCTTATTGACCTGCTTGCACTCTCTTGGCCATACCATGCGTCCCTTTATGGTGGCTACCCCCACTGGGGTGGGGAACTTAACCATCCCGTGGATGGTTGATGTTACAGCTCCGAATTTTTGCATGGATGGTCTGCCAAGCAACACATTGTATGGTGAAGGTGCCCTAACAATTGTGAAGTCCACCACTTCAATTCTATGGAGTGGGTACTCACCCATCATTACCTCCATACTTACTTCTCCAATGGGCCAACTAGATTCACCATTGAAACCCACTAGGGGCGACAAAGGCGGGCGCTTGAGGTCTCTAACTCTTTGGGGGAGTTTATTAAAGCAATGTTCATAGATAATATCTGTAGAGCTCCCATTATCTAAATATATTTTTCCAACCTGGAAATTTGCGAGGCGAGCTTGTATGATGACAGGGACTGAGGATACCGTTTCAACAGGTGGGAAGGAGATTGGCACCACTGCCCAACCTTCTAATGCATTTGCTTTGCGCTTTCCTGGATCTCTCCTCTGGTGTACCATACAAACATGTCCTTCTGCTGGACCCGGATCCTCATTGTTTTCTTTTTTAACCGATGTTTTCTGCCATGAGAAAGTCTTCTTTGTAGGAGTTTTTCTTCCCTATTTGGTTCCAGGGACAAGGTGCTCTAACTTTCCTTCTTCTAAGGCCCTTTTGATTTCTGCTTGGAGCTCTCTGCAATCATTAGTATCATGACCATGGTCCTCGTGAAAGTCACAATACTTATTCATATTTTTCTTTGCAGATCTGAGAGGAGGAAGGGGCTTGAAAGTTGAGCCCACCCTCTCAGTTTTCAGAATCTCTTTTGGAGATTTTGTTAAGTCCACAAGATGGACACTTTTGCCATATTGCATGGGCCTCTTGTCTCTTCTGTCATCTGGACGGTCATCTTTTCTTATATCTCTTCTGTAATCCTCTCTACGACCATCTCGCCTAATATCAAAACGAGGCCTTTTTCCTCCAGAGGGTCCTGCCCATGACTTATCTTTTCTAATCATCCCCCTTACTAACGTGGAGGTTTCTCTGGAACGGAGATAATCATAGGCTCTATCGATGGCTTCTTTAAAAGTCTTGGGGACTTTTGTAGTCAACTTTTCTTGGAGACCACCCGGATGCAAAGCAAGAGTAAAGCCAGAGATTTGTTGACTCTCTGGTAGACCGGGTATCCTTTGGCATTCTTGAGTGAATCTTAAGATGAATTCTCTAAGTGGCTCATTCTCCCTTTGTCTTATTAAATGGGCTTCTAAGCGATTACGTTGATGTTTCTTTTGTTGAAAGAAATGAGCAACAAATTTTTCTTTCAAATCTTGAAAATCATTAATGTTCCAGGGAATAAGTGACAAGAAAATGGGTCTACCCATTTTTCTGTGAGTATCGCTTGGTCATATAATGCCAAATGGTCTTCTGGATCCCTAGTGCCGTCATAAGTCCCTACAACTGGAGGAACTTTTTGGCCATCTGGGAATGGATATTCTGCGATCCAATCACAGAATCTTGATTTGACGGTTGATCTTGGAATACTCACGGTTCGTGCTTGTCCCCCTGCCTCTTCACCGGATAATACTTTTAACATTTTCAATAATTCCCTTGCAGGGTTCGGTGGTGGTGTTGGTTCTGGACGAGGTTGTTGCTTTTTGAGTTGTTCCACCATTAAAGACATTAACGACTCCACCGCCCCCTGAGAGATTGGTGGAGGAGGTGGAGGTGGAGGTGGAGTTGGTTTGAGTATATTGGTGAGTTGTGCTAACCAATCTTGGCTGGGATGCGTTATAGCGGGAGGTGGTTGAGAGGGTTCCCCTATGAGCTTTAGCAATTCAACCAAGTGGCTTTCTTGGACAGTAATGGTCCCGGATGAGTTAGGGGCAGGTTGTTCGACTGGGATTACTTGATCAGAAGATGTGATAGGCAAGGGTGTAGTAAGTGGGGAAATCATTGGAATGATATTTTGAGTCTCATGACCCTTTTCTTTTAACAATCCCTGGGTGATGGGGTCACCTATGCTTGCCAATGAAGTGGTTGATGAGGATGATGTTCCTCCTACTGAGAACATTGACCCTATGGTACCCGAATTTAGGGAGGGTCTCGTATTAACTAAGTCTTCAGACAAATATTGAAGTCTTGATCTAACATCCAATAAATTTTTATTGGAAATTCTTTTTTCTCCCTGGGTATGCTCACTACTAGTACTTTGCATAGTTACTAGAGGTGGAGGAGTAACGGTGGTATCTTTTTGAGATTTTTCACCACCACTTGCTTCAGTCTCCATAGACCCAGATGAGGTTATTTTTGAGAGTGGAGTTTCGTCCCTGGCCATGCAAGACCAAGAAAAGGAGAAAATAAATTGTGATTAGATCCGTTCAACAAACCGGTCCCACGGATGGCGCCAATGTTTGAACCTAAATTAATTGGGCTCAGTGACTTTATTACACAATCATTACTCTCCTGATAAATCAGTGCAAACCTAACAAACTCTTGGCGAGTTTAAGGTGGAATGATTGGTAATAAATATGATATCGAATTTAATTGCTATATTGAGTCTTGACTGATTGTAAAAGAATGTGAATTGAATGTTGACTGAATGTATCTATCGACAACAATGAATTAAGCTTTTATAGAAGTATATTTGGAAAGTAGACAAGTACTTTTGAAGATTCTAATGTTTTCAGTTTCCTTCTGTCGTAAAGATTATTTATATGAATATTTATGTTTATATGTCACATGTACAATTTCTGTACAAAATAGTTATACCACAATTTATTTTGTATCGAACATGCTCGAGATAATTAGCTGCATCAATAGTATAAATAGATATATAGACATGTATTTGGAGCAGCACAATTCTAGTAATACATGATCATAATTTTGGCCATATAAATATGTTAACATGTACTCTTCTCGAGCAATACACATCTGTGTAAAGGAGCTACTTCCCGGGCATATTTCTATCTTTATATGTACCTCGAGCCACTGTATCTCGAGCAAGCCCATGATACTGGCCCATTAGGTTAGATATATCCCCTCCATTCCTTCCTACTTATATTGGATCTCGAGCAAGAGGTGGTGTTACTCGAGCAACATCATCACATCTCGGGCATGTCACATCTCGAGCCTCTTCTTTCTTTGATACATCTCGAGCTCCACAATCTCGAGCATCTTCTTTATTTGGTACATCTCGAGCCTTTCTAATATATGTAAGTCGAGCCCTTTAATTTGAAACTAAATATATATGTGTATATACTCCGGGTACTCGATTTATATCCAAAGTAAATATATATTCGATCTCGAGCGTATGTATCTTTAGATCTCGAGCTGGGATCTTCAAATTTGTGTAGGTTATTTTCTATCTCATGCCTGCCTTCTTACTTCGAGCTCATATGCCATAACTCGAGCTCCTTTGTTAATTTCTTTTGTCCAATGGTCTTCTCATTTATGCTTAATCTAGTGGATATTTGTATACACGATCAATAGTCTTGATAATTGATAAATATTAAAAGTTGGGTAAACACAAGAAGTTTATGCAGATCACATACATTCGTCTGCTATAAGTTTTGTGAATACGTATTTTGTAAACTAAATAATTAATGTCAATACGGTGGAGAATTAAGACCCTCTTGAGAAGATAGTGAACTCATTGGTTGGTGTCTCTGTGGAGAAAAAGATGTTTTCCTGAAAGAAGGTCTCTTGTTGAGATGTTGCAGGGTTCTCTTGGCATACAGTTTCCAAAACACGGGCGTGGCTCTTTCTTTGAACTTGAGTATAACAAAGAATAGCAATCTGTACAAGATGAGAATGGCTACAACAATAGCTAAGTCCCACCATTTCGAGTGTTCAAGTGAAACACCAAGCATAGTCGTTAAAATGAATTCACCAGAAAGTTTTGTTTCTCCGTCATATGGAGCATCAAATTCCAGACCAACCATGTCATTCTTGTATGCTCCCTATTAGAAAACAAAATGAATATATATTTGTGTGCAATACTTTACACGACTAGAGACATTGTACTAATTTCTGAGGTTATTCACACCAGTTAACATATATAGATGTTGCGTTACTAAAAGTTTAGGAATATAAATTAGAATTTCTGACTTATAAGTGCAAAGGAAAATCTGTACCCAAAATGTAGAGATTTAGTTGTTGCAGACAAATTTCTTAATCTAAAGTTAAAAAGTTGGGAGTAAAAAATAATCTTGACGCTCTTGAGCGCAGAAACTTGCACTTTTATAACTCCAAACACAATTTTGAATGACACAATGTGATTCACTTGGCAATATGTATAAGGCGTAAATGCTATATAGTGTGTGCAAGTAATAAGTATGTTTGAGCATTCTCGAGGGTTACCTGTAGTGCCCACGACAAGGAATTGATGTAAGAGACTGGATACCTCCAAAACAGCTTTGGAAGATCAGGGAAGAGACGGAAGAAACCTGCAGTCATCATCATTACACCCTGCAGAAAAAAAATGTCAAGCGTATGTGTCTTTAACGCATTAAGCAAAGTTACAGTCGAATCTTACAATGAAACCTGATCCGACAATGATTCCCATCATGAAGTTAGGAACAAGTGAAGCAACAACCATCATGAGGCTCTCTACGACAGCCATGGAGAACAACAGATCAAGGAAGGCGTATGTAATGTGGGAGAAACCCGGTTGGAATTTCACCATGTTATATGTTACTATTGCAGTAACAAATGACATCATTGTCAAGAATGGGAAAGAAGAGATGAAGTTTGAGATCATAAACACTCCTACTCCATAATGTCCATTTAGCCTCTCTCTAGTGAATATCTGTTTATGGAGCCAAGCAAGAATAACTTAGATTCGGGTTTTGGGTTACATGGACAATTGACCGTTGCATAACTCTTCGATGCATTAACATCGTTAATCTTTCACTGAGTAGTTGAGTTTTCAAGTCCAATTTTAATTTACTTATAAATGAGCCCTCCGGTTGTGCTTTATCTCTAATGGGTCAAATGGGTAGAATAGGTCAACACTGAATTTCAGATACATAGCACTACCTATATCTATTTTTTAAGTCTTGTGAAATTACATGATTTTTGTAATCATACTTATCAAACTTATGTAATTATGTTATATAAATATTACTAATGTGAACACATCAATTTGCTTCAACCGAACCTGGCACATTCCAGTGTTATATGATTTTGACCCGTTTCCTAACCCGTCCAATTTGTCATGTTTGTAGAACACGTTTGTAAAAGGTACTTGATAGTTGATACCTTCATTTCTTCGATGAAAGAAGGGAAGCCTCCAATGGACAGAAATATCATAAATCCAGAGATAAATCCTCCACAAGCTCCACGCGCATATGATGCGTGGAAGTTCGTGCCCACGTTGAAAAACACAGTACCAACACACAGTGAAACAACAAGATAGACCACTATCCTCAACCAGTAGTACCCTATATCTCTCGACATGTTAATGAGAGATCTTTTTGTCAATATTGTAAGTTGCTTCCACCAACTTGCTTGACTCCCACTTTGCGTTTCAATCGTAAGCCCATCCTATAAATCATATTCCAAAGTAGTTACATATTTTATCTTTTGAGCAGATGCTACTTACTTGATCATCCCTAAGTATGAAATTTTGATGAAGAACACGAGTGTTTAAGTTTTCAGACCATTGTATTTGGTTATTGTGTGTGAATATACCAAACAGACAGACACCAAGTTTGAGTAGAATCATTCTCAAACTACTACTTCCATTCTACATAGAAATTAGCAAAACATAATCGTCTAGAGTTGTTTTTCCTAATATATTCATGAACGCAAAAGTTGTCAAACTTACGGTTGAGGAGAGTTCTTGAATTCTTTTTCTTGCAGCTGTCGCATACTCTGAGCAGTTATACTTATTAACGAGCATTTTTTTGATCTCTGATGTCAATGCATGAGTAATGGATATGTTTTCCCCGTCCTGTATTGTACCAAATAAACTCAGACTTGTATGCATGATACGTAGTAGAGGCTTGTTGTAATGCTACTTATGTAAAGAAAGCAAAATCTGGTACCCGACACCTTTGAGAACCCTGCAAAGTAGCATTGACCTTGTCGAAGTCTGAATTTATGCAACGAAGAAAGTGATCTGAAGGGTTTCTTCTACTCGGACATGGTATTCCAGCATCAAAAAAGAACTAGAAGTAGTCATAATGTATTGATAAGATAATCCACAAAAATACAATGATAAAAAGCATTTTTTGGTGTATTGTATTTATGGTTGTACCTTTAAGGCCATTTTGGCTTCACCAAAGAAGACAGTTTCACCACCTGATAACAAGATGAGGTCATCAAAAAGCGCAAAGACTTCACTACTTGGCTGATGGATTGAGGAGACAACGGTTAGGCCAGCCTCTCGAACCATGCTTCTGAGGGTCATTACAACGAAGAAGGCGGATGCACTGTCCAGGCCACTGGTGGGTTCATCAAGAAACAAAAGTGTTGGTCGAGTGAGGATTTCAAGTGCAATACTTAGTCTCTTTTTCTCACCACTACTGATTCCTCTACAATGCCAGTTGCCAATGAAGTTATTTGCACAATCTTCAAGACCCATCTCCATGATTGTGGCATCAACTATCTCATTCATCTGAAGTTTGTTTAGGCTTCCTGGTAGCCTTAGTTTGGCCGAATATGTCAGAGTTTCTTTCACTGTGAGTGTTCCCATTAGTATATCCTCTTGGGTCACATAAGCCTAGCAGTTCATGGCATATAAAGATAGGTCTATTAGTGTTCTTGTTACAATAAAACTTAATGTAATTTACTCGAGTAATGATATATGTGACCAATCTAATGAGTCTAAAAATCATGCCTAAGAGTCTGGTGTTGACACATGAATTTCACTAATTCTTTCTCTTAATCTTAACTTTTGATCAGTCATCAGCACCAGATTTTGTCATTTCTCATTTTACTCACATTTGAGACGAATTAACACAAAACAAAATCGATTTTTCTCTTAAAATTTTTGGAAATGTAAATACTGGTGCAATGGTATACTTCTTTTGGCAGGAAAGAAAAACCGTTAAAAAAAGGGTAAATTGATGGGAACTCCTTAGGCATGTGTATCTTTTTGGTACCCCCATAACCCCCAGTAAATAAGGATAGTGTCAAGGTAATTCAACCACAAACTTGTTAGAATATGAACACATAAAACATACAAGATCACGAATAAGCGCAACGGAAGAAATCGAAACATATATGCAATCACATTAATTAACAAAGAGAGAATTGAGACGTGTATCTTATATGCAAAAATCCAATTGAGATAATAATAATAAGATTATTATTAATACTTAGGGTTTAAAGCAAAACCCCTCCACGATCGCACACTAGACACCCCGAATAATGTATGTTAGTACCCCGATCACGAACCTAAACAACCCTTTGTTTAAAAACCCTTAAACTAAAAGTCGAAACCGAAAACCCTTTGAGAAAGGGTGTTTCGGCCGAACAAGAGAAGAGGGAGAGAAAATAGGATTTTAATGTGTATGAATGAATGAAAAACCTTGAATTAACCCTTGTATTTATAAGGTAATATTAGGTTTACAATTCTTGGAAACTAAGCAACCATCAAGGCTTTGGAAAGCCTTGATGAAACCGTCCCCCCCTAATGGACTTTGGTCCAAGTCTACTTTCCAATTTTCACATTTTAATCCTCCTTTTTAATCAATTAAATATAATTAATCATTTAATTATGTTTAATTAATTATTTCGTGATTAAACTAATTAATATATTACTTTAATATATCAATTGTTATTATCGAGTTACCGTGTCATTTGGTGTGACCCCGTAGGCTTAAATTATTCTCGGACATGCGACTTATAATAATATGATCATATGCCAACAAAACTAAGAACAAGTGATCAACTCATTTAGGTAATAACAGAATCACTTTGCAGGAACTTATGTATGCAGAAGTTCAAGAAAATGGCCGACGCCAAGAAGGCTACTACATGGAAACTTTTGTTACGTGGTTAAGATACTTAGGCTAAAGGGAGTGGGACGGATTGGAAGGTGAATCATGGGAATTTAGCCGGTAGGTCGTCTAGCACACTACCCCTCCCATTGAGGATGTGGGTTTGGGTGGTTATAAGAAGTCGCTTGCATTTTACAATTTTGATCAGACACTACACCATGTGTCTACATTTGGTAGCACACCATTTTGTTTTCTAGTGTGTTTTAATAATTGATATAAATAATTTATTGTCACATGTCATAAAAGGCTACCCACCATTCATAACTCCACTTTCGTCTTTTTTTCTCAAGCAACACAAGGCAACCCCAAATGCCACATAGCATCATCTGTGCAAGTAGCCCAACCCAAGGCAACCCCAAATGTCACATAATATCATCTGTGCAAGTAGCCCAACCCCAACATTATCACTCCTTTTAGCCTTAGCAATATTTTGTTTGTAATTCGGTATAGTAATTATACGTTTTTCCTTTTGTGGTGTATGAGTTATGTCACGAATTAACTACTTAATGTTTGTCCTATTTTGTATTATATCAATTTTTCCTTATCATTTATCATATATATTAATCAGTGTACAACACTTGCACCAAAAAGAAAAAAAGTAGAATACAAAGTGTAAGTGGTTTGTTTTCATGTCAATCAAGTCTATAGTATGCTTGTGACTTGTTTTTATCAGTTTATGGATGTGATTATACGATTACTCACAATAGCACCATAGTCGAGCGTTCTTTTCTTGCCATTGAGAAGAACATTCCCGGTCATGATAACATTTCCAGGTAGCCTTCCTACATTTGAATTATTTGAACAAAAATTAGTAAACAATAACAAAACTATTGTTGAACTAAAACATCATGATTATGTTAAATTTTCATTTTTAGCACAAAAGAACCTAGTGATTAAGTTCAAGAGTGAACTATACATACAAGAGTAGTAGAAGACTAATCTATAAGGTACTCATTTTAGAACTTGAATATAAGTTTTAAAATTAAAATGTAAGTGTAATGGTTGCAAACTACTTTCAATGATCATCATTAAATCTCGGCTTTTGATTTTAATCCAAGGGTCATGATTCTTCTAACTTGACCTATCAAGTTGTTTTAATTTGAGGGAATCTCCTTCCCTTGTTAATTTGTTATATACTGTATTACAATATAGTAATAATAATTGATACACACATACCAATGTTAATTAACTTCCTTGCTAAAGATTTATGTTTTTTTTATATGGAGAAATCCAGGGTCAACATTAAGGCTCAAGTAAACATGACTACATGACTCATGTTTTATGTTTTCTCTATAGAAGTTCAAAGTGTTTAGAAATTGTAACCTAATACCACACATACATTGGTAGGATAGTAAACACTACTTCATTAGTGGAAAATTATAGTACTTTGCACTTCTCCATTTTTAACATGTTTTTGCCAATAACATTTTAATAAAAGGTCATATTTTTCTCTCCTATCGTTTGACCAACATTTTGCTCTTGTGGACTAGTTCCATTTGATTGTTGGCTCTACACAATATTTAATAGAGTAAAA
The DNA here is from genome assembly GCF_010389155.1 of Erigeron canadensis. Classification (NCBI taxonomy): domain Eukaryota; kingdom Viridiplantae; phylum Streptophyta; class Magnoliopsida; order Asterales; family Asteraceae; genus Erigeron; species Erigeron canadensis. The sequence continues at coordinate 46,060,951 of NC_057761.1, read as the reverse complement.
AAGTACTAATTAACCCTTTTAATCTATGAATATACATATTACTCCCCGATTTTTAACTTAGCTGCACCTATAGGCACAACTAGTTAACGACAATAATATAAAAAATACAATAAGGATATATAGAATTCATAAGAATACATGGTACCCGCGTGTGGCGACGGATATTATTGACAGAGTTTCGATTGTTGTAATCTTAAAATCTTTTAATATCTTTAATTACGACTTCCTCTTGATCTTGAAATCTTTTGATCTTGTTAATTACGACTTTTGCTTGATGAAGATCCATATGAATAGATGTTGTACCACCACAATTGCCAGGGATGGAGAGTGGAGTTGAGAGACACATGTGTTGCGTGTGTTTTAGGGTATAGAAAAGACAAACATTAATGTTTAATGTCTACTTTTGATGAAGGGTATTTGTATTTATTATTTATTGGGAGAGGGAAGACTAAAAGGTTAAACAAGGGTAAAAACGTAAAATCGCATGTCTCAAATCTTGTAAACCTTCAACTAAGGGTGGATAATTATAAGGAGTATAGATATAGACAGATACTAATTAACACGGTACCCGCACAATACAACAACTATGTCAACGACGAATGGTAACAGTGATGGTGGCGTCAAATAGTATAAGTAATTAATGTAAATGTATTTAAATTTAAATGTGATAATAGAGATATCTATCTATCTACCTATCTATTAAAGGAATAAGGGCTTTTTTTCAATCATCTACGTGTCACTTTCTGGATTCAATTCAACTTATTTTCATTTCTTTAATTTGCAACTACACCCTTTATAAATTACATCCTTTATAATATTTATATTTATTTTTAGGCCTCCTACATCACAAACACTAAAATCCAATCGCTCATCAAAGAAATACTCTATATTCTTCTTGCTTATCATAACAAATAACAATATAGTAATAGACAGATTAATTAAAATATAAAATATCATCATCAGTTAATTCTAAAAATTTGTCATTGATATTCAAACAATGATAAGTATGTTTCTTAAATAAAAACAAAACAAAACAAAAATTGATTAAACAAATCACAGACTTTTGATCAAATTTCTTCATGAATATTTAACAAATCATTAACTTTACATTTCAATTTAGCAAATCATCATTTAACTTCAATATTAAAAAACTCAATTTGAAAGTTTGTTTTAATTTGAACTTCATATTGTATCATTTATTTATTTTTCAATTTGTTAATTTTGATTTCTTACTGTTTTGTTTATCATTTGTTAGCTTATACACATTTTTTTGGTGTCATCAACCTCAAATTTCAATGTCTTTTTGAGTAACATATGTTGTGATGAGATTTGGTTTTCTAGAGGATATTACATAATCTTAATGTATGTTAGGATTTGAAAGCAAAGATTTCTTCGCGAGCTATACAAGGTGTACTTATAATAGCATGACAAATTATCTTGGGATATAATTAATCAGCTATAAACTATATGCAAGCTATACAAGCGGAGCTATACAAGGTGAACTTTTCGACTACTTGGTGTAATTTGACTTTTGGAGGTCAAATCAATTCTCCATCTTCAAAACAAGTCATTTATTTTTTTTTAGGAAAAAAAATATACTTATTGAAATAGTAACAAGTAGAGTATATAAAGAATACAAAATATTGGCTCTAACTGGAACACCTCCCATTTTAGTTTGTAAATATTTGACACTGAAATTTTTAGAAATATTTTGATGGAAAGACTAGGTGTGGGTTTTTTCATGAACAATATTGGACTTTCTAATTTAAGAAATCTCAAAACTTCCAGTTGAGCTTATGAAATGGTGTATGTTTTTTATCTTTATATTTATTTATAAAAGTTTGAATGTTTAGAGTAAATCTACCACCTCAATCAAAGTTATATGTCAAACCTTGATGAACTATCTATAATTTGGCTTCATAAGTTCACATAGTTAATTTAAGCTAATAATCATATCGTGGTCATACAATAAGTCAAACCTACTTATTATGTAAGTACTTTGTGAGCTCAAATCTTGGCTAAGTTTGAAACCTGCAATCCAATATTCCGAAATCATTTTTATTAAGTAAAAAGCCTTATGAACCCCGTGTGTTAACGCGGGTCAAAATCTAGTTTTATAATATAAAAAATTGATGATGGAATTTAATATTAAGAGTCGGTAGTTATTTAATCCTAATTTCATTAATTTAGTTAATCCAGTAAGAGTAATTTAGTTAATTTGTATATCACATTTTAAAATTTCTAACATGAGACTATAATAATTTTATACAAAGAATATTTCGTTTACGGAATTGTGTGGCATAATTTGATTTAAACGCACAGTAGTACCGAATAAATATATGGCCCAATGGGCCTTGCACATGTTTACGTGTTTAGCACCATTTAAATACAAGAATTTGTACAATTTAATCTTTCTGAGTTTGATGCATAGGTTTCTTCTTCGTCTTATTTATTTATTATTATATTTTTGCCTCTCTTATTTTACATCATCAAATGCCATTTTTTTTAATTTTCTTTTCCAGCCTCCGTTATTTGGTGAGATTGTCATTATAATTAGTGGTACTAACATATTTTGTTGGGGAAATTCATGAATAACAAACAGTAATCTGATAACAATTCTGTACGGGATTTTATTAATCAGGCCCGTTAGCTCGACCCTAGCCAGGAGCTCTACCCCAGCCAGGGGCTCTACCCTTTGGACCCTGCCAGGGGTTGCCGCCCCTTGGACCCCGCTCCCAAGGGCGTTGCTCCCGGACCCCGTACCTTAGGGACGAAGCCCCTAAGGTCATAATAAATTTAAATAGGCGTGCGCTCCGCACCTCCAAGCATATATGATGTATTATTATGACAATAATGGTCACAACAAGTTAATCTAATTACACTAAAATATCCAACATATCTAGTATTAATTTTGCTTTTAAATGTATTTAATACGGTTATTAGTTTATTACATTGCCATATCCTTGTTATATGTTATGTTCTTATATGACCTACTGAAAGTCATCATAAAAATGTTATCGGAGTTTATGTATTTGCGATGATGTAAAGTAAACGTTGCCAACGTCCGGATGACTCAAGTAGTTAACTATCTATCAATTTATATTTGTAATTTTTTTTTTCATTGAAGCTAGCTAGAAAGACTTCCTTATATCCTTTCCATGAAAGATGCAATATATTGAGCATCACATCGAGTGAATGAACAAAAGTTTCATTAAATTGTTTTACTTGCACAACAACTTAACTTCCAAGCCAAATCATATACGTAATGTTATAAGTTAAACATTCAAAATATGTTAGAAAAAAATATTGTTTCCGTTGAACTTTTTATATGTACATTGAGTATTGTTTTAGATATCCTTGATTTATCAAACAATTTGAAATTGCAAATTTAATATCTTCTATATAGAAATATAGAATAATTAATACTTTTTTAGTACAAGAACAAAAATAGATTTAATAAGTATATAGTATGTTGCAATTGCAAGATATTAATGAATGAGAGTTCAAAATATACTATCATATTAACTTAATTATCAAGGCACATATTAAACTTTATCTTGCTTCCCTAATTATATTATATATACTACTAAATTTCAATGTCGGGGGAGTATTGTAGCTAATAGTACTTCTCCTAATGCATAAGGTACAATTAGCAATTGCACACCCAAATTAACTAACGGTCTTAACGGTTGTTAATAACTAACGGTAGTTATAAAAGAGTATTTAACAGAGTTTGTTTTCAGGTTTAATTTTTTTTAACTTTTGTCACTAAAGTTTTGCTTTATTTATTTTTTGGCCAAATAACTTTTAGTTTATAAGTTTTTTCCATCAAAAGTTTATTTCTTTCTTATTTTCACCACATAACTTTTACCTATTCAACTTTCGCCATAGAAACTTTCTTAACTTTCGTAATTTTTTTCACATAACTTTTTTTTAAGTCTCGCTTTGAAAATTTCATTTTATTTGCTTTTACCACATAAGTTTTGGTTTCTAAGCTTTGTCACTAAAGTTTCATTTTCTTTTACTTTTGACTACAACTTTTGTTTTCTTAACTTTTGTCACGCAAATTTTGTTTTTCGGCTTAATGTTTTTTAAATTTTGTCGCTAGAGTTTTGTTTTTCTCCCAGATAGAATTACTAGTTACAACTATTTCAAAGAATACTAATTAACTAATTACATTAACAAATTGAAAATTAACCCTACAAAAAAAACACCATTTAGTGACTACAGTTGCTATATACGTGCGGTTTGTCTTCTCGAAATAATCTTAGTGACGATATTATCGTTGTTTTAAGTTTTAACGTTGTCACTACATTTCCTTCTCCTTTTGCAACATGCGTCGATTTTAAGTGGGGCCCAACATTTGTAAGAATACAAAGGAAAAGATATAGGTGAATGAGTTAATTGCACAAATTATCCTTGTAGTTATTTATAGGGAATTTCGTCTTTCTTTTTTATTATTTTAGCATTTTACATCTTTTTAAAAAATGAAAAAAAAAAAAAGCTGTACAAACTTTTTTAGTATTTTACATTCTTCAAAAGAATGTAATTCATTAAAAAGGTAAATGAATGACGAAATCTACTAAAAATAATTTGAAGGGATGATAACCATAAAATACTTGGATGATTTGTGCAATTAACACTAGCTAAATATCAACAAAATTTGTGTTAATTAAGTTATGTTGATTAAAGAAGTATGTAAATTTCACCTTTCATCTTTTGTTTTGATCACGTTATTTTTGATGGCTGAACTAACCAACTATTGTATTCACACTAAAACAATGCGTAAAATACTAAAATATTTGATGCAATTAATTATAAATTATCTCTTGTTTAGATTAAGAATCCCTCTTTTAGAATACTTCAGTATAAGAATTACACATGATGGTGGTTATTGTATTTCAAGTACTTATGGAAATTTACCTTACAAATTAAACTTTAGATTAAAGAAGAGATTTGAATTATCTTTTTTATTAAGTCTTTAATATATGCATGAAAAAAAGAGTTATACATCTATCTAAGAAGATGTGAAATTATGTTTATAGCATGCATGAGAAACTTAACTTATATATATATATATGTTCTATCAAATTACTATTAATGATTGAAATTTTTTAAAAAAAAACATTATGTAATACCTGCTAAGGAATCAAGAAGGGTAGATTTTCCAGAGCCAGAAGGACCCATAATAGCCATAATCCTTGAAGGTTGAGTAAAACCTGTCACTCCATTCAAAATCTTTCTTGTTTGTAATTTGTTGCCATTATTACTACTACTCTTTGGAAGCAAAACTGTCAAATCTTCCCACATCAAGTACACCTCACCACCACCACCTTTGTCGTGGTTACCGCCACCGTTCCCCATTGATTGTATGATTCCCTCGGCCACGAGTTGGTGCTCCTTCTTCTCTTCTCTATTGTCGTCATCAACCATTATCGTCTCGATCTCCATCTCTCTCTCTCTCTCCTTCCTATCCCCTCTCTCTATCTAGGTATCTCTCTCTTCCTACAATCTATGCTTTGTAGTAGTTTTATAGACAAATACAATAAACTTGAGGCTTCTTTTATATACGTAACAAATAGAATAAAATATGATCAATAAATCATGATAAAACTGATATATGAAGATTTTGGATGCTTTGTATTGAATATAAAAACAAGAGAACAATTAATATGATGAATTTCATAATTAAATTGTTACGAAACATTATAAACAATAATTTTCAGTTAAAATGGAATTATTGTTTTCTTTGTTATACTCCCCTAATTACTAAACAATCATTTGAGATGACGAGCAAGGTACCCACGCAATGCGACGGCGATGACAGTGACAGTGATGGTGACGGTGACGCAAATGCGTCAAGTGGTGTAGGTATTTAATATAAAGATATTTGATTTAAGAGAGTAGATGATATCTTTTAGAAGATAATGTAATGATTATGTAAGTAATTAATTAACGATAAAATGGTAATTTTACATGTCTAAAAAATGTTAACTTTTCAACGTGGTGGTATAATTTTTATATTTATATTTATATAGTAGTATAAAAGTATAGAAGTATAGATGTGGTTAAATACTTAAATCTTTTTAAACTTGGTTTTCTTCAATTTACATAGGTTTTCAATTTTTGTATTATTTTTCGTTCGACTTTGATCTTATTTGCAATCAAGAATTTAGGTTACGAAATAGTAAATACATAAAACTTAAAATTTTAGTCATAAATCTTGATTGACATGAAATGATGAAACGGATTATGTATGGATGATCATTGATCAGATTACTACCAATAAAATCGCGTAAACAGTAAATGGAGACGTGGCTATGCTTTATTGGTCCAACGCTTCTAAGTTGGGCTTGGAATCAGGCTCCACTGAAATTAAAAGGCTTAACAAGACAAGTGGCCTGTGGCTCTTATAGTCACAAAATTAGCCCATTTATATTTTTTCTTGGTTACAATCATATACGGAGTAAAACAATTTAAGTTTTTGAAATTGACATATATCACCCTCGGATTTATAATTTAATAGTAACTTTTTGGGTTTTTTCTTTTCTTTTTTTTTTTTTTTTTGATGAATGATGTTTTGTTAGTGTTTTAAGTGTATCGGTAATGTTTTCAGAGTTAAACCGGACCGGAAAAACTAGTCCTTCATATACAGATTTATACTTGCATTAAAAAATATATATAAACATATAATATAATAATAATAATATATATTTATGTGATCCGTGACTTTTGTTCTCTTAATTACTGTATTTTCTTAAGCTTATATTTAAGTCTCTGAATTTTCGGCTCCTAACAGCTTAATATAGTTTGTTAGTATTAGAAATGTTTTTTACACAAATGAACTCTACTCATAGTTTTGAAAACCAAACCGGACTGTCCGGTTCCTCCACTATTATATTGTATCGATATTGATTGGAAGAAGAAATGTCTGTCTATACATAGAGTGATATGTCATACGAGTACATCGGTACCCTCTAGATCTGAACTATTACAATGATGCTTGGTCTTATATTCAAAACTGTGGACCACATTCTCTGGGGCGACAACTTACAGGACGATGGCAATGGGGCTAGGCATGGCCCGGCAAAAACCGCCGCCATGCTTTAGGCATGAGCAAGGCATGGAGGTTCTAGGCAAACATTGCCGATCAGGCATGGAAGAGAGAGTGAGACATATTTAATGATTTAAGGAGAGATAGGAGAGAGTGAATATGATTGGAGAAAAATAGTAAAGGGATAGTGAGGCATGGAGAGACATGGTTGCCATAAGTTAGGTATGGTTAGGCATGATTTAGGCATCGAATGATGTGGAGGTGCGTTATTGGTGGATTGCTAGGCATGGCTATCATCATGAGTAAAAATGGTTTCATTGGTCATCTTGAGCCTTTGTTGTACCAAAAAGACCTAGACTGGAACACCCTTTTAGGCATCAAAAATATGCTTTAAAGCGAGCATGTGAGATTTTTTAGATCCAGCAGGACATGCTTCATCAAAGAGTTTGTCTTTTTAAAAAAAGCTCGAAAGGCATGATCTCTCGCTCACCGCAAAAAGAAAAAGGGCGATCTCACAGTTTTTGATATGTGAAGATGCCCTTTTCTGGCTTTTTCGGTGATAATGTGCAAGGACTCAATTCCTTCTGAGCAGAAAGTGATAGGAACCTTCAGCCTTCCCACAGTTGCATTATAGTTTATAGAATGACCGGCAGTCAATATGGCCTCACAGGGATGCCAGAACCATAAAAGAACTCGTTAAATTACAGAAAACACTAAGCGTTGAAACTTCAATCGATTCCGTCTACTAGCAGCTATAGTAATAACTTCCATTTCCATCTATCAATCATCTACTGTCATTCGTTATGTGAGGTTTGTTTAGTCTATTATCTGTCCACTATTCCTTAAATGGTTTTCCATTATATCCAACAACATATAAATCTCTTTAGTCATTCCGTGTGATTTATCCCCCTTTCGGAATTCATATACAACACCATCGACTTCAACTGAACTGCATCCCGGAGTCTTCTTTATCTTCCTTCGTTTCATAGCCTCTCGTAACTTAAATGCATCCTTCCATCTATACAAAGAGGATAATAAATTCGACATAAGTATGTACTCACCATCGTTCTCTGCATCCTGCCCATCTAATTTATCCATCACCCTTTCCCCAATCTCAACATTTCCATGAATCCTGCAACCGGATAGCAGTGCCCCCCAAACCAAATCGTCAGGTTCTATAGTCATATGCTCGATAAAATCCTCTGCCGCTGTTAATAACCCTGCTCGACCCAAGAGGTCAACCATACACCCGTAGTGCTCTTTTTGCGGTCTAATGCTATACACTGTCGACATTTCTACAAAATGCCTGCAACCTTCTTTTGCAAGTCCAGAATGTGAACAAGCCATCAAGATTCCAACATAGGTTACATCATTTGGTTGAATTCCTAGCTAATTTAAGCATTTCATAGAAAAATTCTAATGCCTTTTCTCCTTTCCCATTCATTGCAAGCCCAGCGATCATACTTGTGTACGTATAAACATCTCTACGTTTCATATGATTAAACACGAAATTGGCTTTTTCTTCTACTCCACATTTCATGTACAACTCTATAAGTGCATTCCCTAAAAATCCATCCACCTTCATACCTATTCTGTCTATATAAGAATGTACCCATTTCCCCTGTTCAAGTGTCCCTAAGTTAGCACAGCAGCAATTGAGCACACCAACTAGTGTCACTTCATCACATTTAACGCCTCGATTCTTCATATCTTTAAACACGTCCAACGCAATTTGGAACTCTCCTTGCTGAACAAATCCCAAAATCATGGAATTCCAAGAAACAACATTTTTCACTGACATGTCATTAAAAACTTTATCTGCTAAACTCGCATCACCACATTTCATATACATATCAATCAAAGCGTTACATATATAGACATCATCGACATTTAGGCCATGATCATACATATACTTTTGCAATTTCTTACCAAGTCTTGAATCTCTCAACTTGGCACAAGCCGAAATTAATTAAAACCACCATTACGTGGTGAATCTACAAAACTCTAAAATATGATATCTATTTGTGTCACTTTAAGAACTTTACGCATTACGTGTGATATATGCTCCAACTCTATCTATAACCTATAAAATTGACATTTTGTCCGATGAAAAGAGTACAAAAATATAGAGATGGAGAGTTAGTTAACACATGACTTTGCGAATTCGAGTCACACATATTCATCAAGAAAGTTACGTAGTAGTAATTTTTTTAAGCAAATGTGGATGTGTCATGTTTTAGCATGACAATTGCTTCTTTACAACTATATATATATAGCTAGCTAACACTTTATATGGCTTATGATCGACACGCATTGAAATGTTGTAATTCATTCTATCTTTTAAGTACTAGATACATAAAAAAAGGGCGTAGATGTGAGGGGGACAAATTGTCATTCCTAAAACTTGTTATAGCAATGTGAGTAGTAAAGGGGAGCAAAGTGACGATATATATAAAGGAAGTCTTGGTTTCAGCAACAGAGATTCAATTAAGCAAAAAAGAAATGGAGTCGTCGTCGTCGTCGTCTACAAGCACAAGAAAACCTTGTTTCCTTGAAGACGACACTGGCCTCGCTTCCATTACTGAAAACCACCATTCCACCACCCAACATCTCATCATCTCAAGATCTCTTTGTTCACCAACAAGTACAAACACAAACTCTTCTTTTTCCCAACTTTCATCTAGAAAGTTTTTTAAAAATATTGGGAAACTTGAAAAACAACCACAACCATCTTATTTCTTAGATGCTTGTTTTCTTTGCAAAAAAACACTTGCTTGTAACAAAGATATCTTCATGTATAGGTATATATTTAGTACTACTACTTCTTCCCATTTTTTCTGTTTTATATATATATATATATATATATATTTTGTATCAAATCTAATTTTGCTTTGTGACAGGATTGGATATTGTTGACATGAATAAAACATATGTTACTTTTCATTTTGTTACAAAAAGTTACCAATTTAATTTGGTTTTAGAGATTTAAAAAAAAATGAAAATCATAATTTTCTTGGATTTTATATAAAGTTAGTCCCATGTTCTTGGTTTTTGTGTGTCAAGGAAACCATAATAGTTTTTTTTTTCCCTTTGTTATTGTTACAATTTCCACTTTTGGTTAGAATAAGACAAAACATGTGAGCTTTACTGTTTTTCCCATCTTTCATGAACCAAAGATGTGTTTTTTGTGATGAAATAATTTCTTCATTTTATTTTTGATTTTTCATATTGAATCATTGCTTTTCTGGATTTTGTTATAAAAGGCCCCAAATTGTATTTATAATTAGAAAAAAAAATTAAATTTTTTATTAACTTTATTGCTAATTTCCCACCACCACCCTTCTTGATTCAAGCAGATCGATAAGTAGCTTGCTATATACATTTTAATTAGTAGTATAAGGTATAATAATTCAAAATGTCTTGATGATATTTTATTAAGTAAATTGTTAGATGGGGTTTAGTGGAATTAATAAAATATCTGATATGGGTAATTTTGATAATAATTTTGCAGAGGTGACACAGCTTTCTGTAGTGAAGAGTGTAGAACAGAACAGATTGATAAAGATGAAGCCAAAGAAAACTGGATTAATATTTCAGTTTCAATGAAGAAGAAATCTTTAGCAAGAAAGAAAGAAGTGCAAAGTGAAAAGTCATCAAATACTACTTCAAACAAGGCTTCCAACAATAATTACCCTTTTCAATCTGGTGCACTTGCTGCTGCTTGATTAATTATTTACTACTGTAATTTCTTCCCCAAAAAAAAACCATCTTTTTTTTTCACTGGCCATGTGAGTTAAGGATGAAATGGGAGAAGAAGTGCAAGATTTTTGTCTTATTGATCAATTAGTTTGCTGAATTGAGATAATGCCATGAATGTGTTTCAGGGAGAAAAAAATTGTGGTGAATTTGTGAAAAAAAAAAAAAAAAAAAAAAAAAAAAGAAGAGAAGAGAAGTTAATCATTATTTTGAGACTTCTGGGCTGAGGGGATTTTTTTTTCTAAAGAAGTTTATAAAGCTACTATCTTTTTTTTTTTTTTATGATTATTCAACAGGTGCGTAACATATATTTGTATGTGTGTTATAAAATTTAACTTATACGGAGTAAAAAATTTATAAAAAATAATAGTAAAAATATGAGCTCTTTAATTATTTTTTCTAAAGAAGTTTATAAAGCTACTAGCTTTTTTTTTTCTAAATCTTCTGATTTCAATGAATTCAGGAAAGATTAAAACTGTTAACACGAAAGAAATATAAAGCTATGATTGATGATATATGAAATTATGAATGTATCATATAGACATAATATACTAATGGCTTAATTTCCATTGAGCTAATTAACCTTTTCACCTACTCTATCATCATAAACCAACTAGGTTAGATTAAGCGGTTGAAACACTAACTTTTAAAAATGTATTACGTACTTATGATATTATATATGTATAGTGTGGTAAATGTATCAAATTTTATATTTTTATGGTACGAGTATCACTCCCTTTAAAATAAAATAAAAACTCTCTTCACTATTTTCTTGAAATGCATAACAAAAGCTCTACAATGTTAGTAAAGTTAGTCATGAATTATAAGAAGATGATAAAATTACAATTAGTTAAATTAGTTTACCATAATACGAGTATATGTTAAACTTCTAGAGCAGTGATGATTAAATGCCATGGCAGATTTATAAAAAAGTATATGAATATGAATATCTATCATTGATCTCCATAAAATGTTTAGCTAACTTATTCATGATGTATATCTTTCTCATATATAATCTATTCATACTTATGAATCGCGTGTAGGCATGCAACTTCAAATTAAGATGATGGAAATTGATCATAGAGTTTGTTTAATTTGTGGGATACAAGTTGTAGATTTACGTACAAGAGGTGTGAGACCGAATTATGAAGATTTGAATTGAAACTAGCTAGACTTAGGTGTGCATGTTAGTTATGACTTATGACTCATATAAACGTTGAGGTCAATAATTGTGCAGGCATGTGAAGTGTCTTGAAGTTTTAATGATGATCAATATTATATATATAAGGTAGAAATCTAGAGAGAAGTTTTCTAAAAAGATAAGGTCTGTATTTTATTTTTTAAGTTTGTTTCTTTGATTTTTTTCATTTTTTCACCATCTTTATTTCTTTTTTAGTTAGCTCAATCCATAAAAAAAAACTATAAATTTTTTTTTCCAACTCGAGTTAGTAAGTTATACATGTAAGAGTACGGTACGGGCTTCGCCTTAAAGGATATTAATAAGGGGTAGCTGGTGGAAGTGATAGGTCATAGAGGGTGATTGGTGATGGTGTGATCTACCTAACGGGCTTCGCCCTTAGCCATCATGGCTTCGCCATAGATCGAGAAGCTTCACCTATAGCTTACGGGCTATGCCCTTTGAAAAAAAATATTTTTAAAAATTTTTATATTGAATTAATGAATTGAAGAGAGAATGAAAAAAGTAAAAAAAAATAAAAAAAAGTTTAAAAAAATAAACGAACCTTCTCTCCTTAAGGTACCTTCTCATTTGATATCTATCTTTTATATATATAAACCCTGTAAATTACTATCACACAAATGTGAAAGTAGGCTTCTTATCCGATTTATCGAGCGTATCCATATGGTACATTGACTAATTTTCTGATAATTAAAACTTTAATACGGACGTATAATGGAAAATACTTGTCAAGAAGTGGGTGTTTTTACCGAATTTGTGAATTTGTGTATAGACGGACCCTAATAACAACTACTACGACTGTAGTGTTTATCGATTCTAACCAATATATAGAATTGTCGTTTACTTAAAAAGCTCTGTTTATTTTTTTTTTTCGTTTTGAAAACCCTGTTTACATCTAAAACAATCAACATGTTGCCCGTATTGGATATTTAATTTAAGCTCTAAAACATATATATTGTTGTAAGGTGTTCCATCAATCTCTATATGCAAGGATATGGTGTGGTCTCTTGTTTGACGTTTCTGTGAACACCACGGAGTCCGTATCCGTCCAACACATATATGACCATCATCTTCGATACTAGATAAATAGTGTCAAACGGATTTGCACCCAATTAATTAAATCGTAAACCTATCATAGTAGCTTCAAATTTTTCTTCAATTTATATACGGGATTTGCATCACACTTAGAATTTCGCACGACACCTCAAGTGACATTTCAAATGCATGTGAAATAAATAAAGATGTTCAACAATTAGCTAGATTTAAATATTTTTTTTTTCTTTTTGTTATATTGATTGTATATAAAAGGGAACAAAACATGCATTAATATGAAGGACGACAGAATTGATTTATCGAAAGAGCGCCTATATATATTGGATGTATAGTTTGGATGCACTCAGTAGTACTCGTTTAATTCAATTGGATGAGGCGTGACCTTTGTTTCTTGTCGGTTTACGTATTAATCACTTTCTGATACTCTTTTGGAATAAAATTACAGGACAAGTATATATATAGTTGCAACAAATTATCAGTATAGACAAATAATGTGGTTAATTTTGTTCTTTTCTTTATTTATAATTTATTTATATTGTAATTTTTTGTTATTTAAGAAGAGAACATACTTCAGAATAAAAATTTGCTATAGCACTTTGCACAATGAACTTTCTTTCTAACATACAATATACTTCATATGTGAAATCATGTGATTGAAACAAAAAAAAAATATATTAATGATGTGCCAACAATTTGAGAGCAAAACACAATAATCATGTTAGGCAATCTCTAATGCTAACAACGCCCTTAGGCGTCCTTAAGCTGTCACATCTTATCATTAATTACAAATCCGTATTCTAACCATATAAACATTCTTACATATCATTACATCCATATACAAAAAAATAGTATTGGAGATAGCCTAAGGACATGTCCTTAGGTAAGGACACACCTCAAAAAAATTTTAGTTTTGGACAAACTTCAATGAAGATATACATGGACAACTAAGTTTACCTAAAGGAACCAAAAAATGTTCCCATTGGAGATAATCTTAGGCTTCCGACGTAATCCGTTAGGAGAACTGACATGGTTCCGATGTGGTCGGCTTCACAGTTAGCTAGCTAGCATAGAGGGAAACACAGTGTGGAAGATGTGAGATCTATATCTTGAGTTCTTTTTTGCTTTTTGTATTTGAAGTAGTAAATATCAGTGTGATTATTAAAGGTTCAACGTTATTATAGTTACGGCTAATTTTAATATGGTAATTTTTTTTAATTTAGTTTTGAGTTAAGTATCTCGAAGTGTAAGTAACTTTTACATTTTTCCTATTGTGTGAATGTAACTTTCATTTGGTTCATTGTATGTAACTAACCCGCTAAATTTGAACGAATAATGTAAAATTTTTACGTTGACCAATCAAAAACTTATACGTGGCAGCTCATATGGTGTGCCACGTATACACTTTTACATTAATCGTTCAATTTAGCGAGTTAGTTACATACAATGAACCAAATGAAAGTTACATTCACACAATAGAAAAAATGTAAAAATTACTTACACCCCCAGATACTAAACCCTTTAGTTTTTCCACATTGTTATCAATACTCTAAAGCTTAAAACTACGTAGGAGAATACTACATGTCACCCAATGACCCAATCATGATCACCCAGTAAGGATTCTTTTAAAATGTTATACGGAGTAACCATAGTTGTCGACTCGTAATTTTTGACTCGACTCGAAAACATGATTTTTTAACTCGTGACTCGAAACGTGAGTCGACTCGTAAGAGTCATGACATTTTTAAGTACTACATAATATAGTATAATTATACATATGTGACGTTTGTAGAAGTATATTAAGTTCGTTATCTTAATAAATTTACCAAAATATTACTTTTTCAACAGTTTTTTAGGCATAAACTTACAACTTATCTCCAAATTCGCAATAAAATGATCAAAACACATAGATAACACGCAAAAAAATGTAGCAAATTAAGTATAATATATAATATATAATCATAGTATCAAATTAAAATAATTATAAGTTTGCGACTCGTGACTCGGTCAAAGTTTAAATAGCGACTCGTAAGAGTCTGGACAAAAATGAGTCACCTAACGAGTTGACTCGTTTTAGGTGTAATTTGACTCGACTCGTAAGAGTTTAACAACTATGGGAGTAACTACGTAGTACTCCAATTATAAATAAACTTATAATTCAAGTTTTCATGACGTGATCTGTCTATAACTACCTATAAAGCATTTTGGATTTCTATTTTCAGAATGTCTTAAAAATTCAGAATTTCCATATTATCACTCTTACATATTTATAGCATATATCATTTATCTTTTAATATATTTATACTATCACCCTTTTTTATATCTATAACTACCTATAAAGTATTTTGGATTTCTATTTTCGGTATGTCTTAAAAATTCAGACTTTCCATGTTATCACTCTTACATATTTATAGCATATATCATTTATCTTTTAATATACTTATACTATCACCCTTTACATCAATTATATTTACATCAATCACCTACACTCAGCGCTGGCACCACCACCACACTGTTGTCTCCGCCGCATTGCGTGGACACCTCTCTAGTGTAAATAAATAAAACAAAACATAATAATGTCCAACACATTTAAAAAAATGGGAATCATGAAAACAACTAAACAATAACCCAATGTAAGACAACTAAGATCTAATTAATAAAAAATATTCTAATAGTGACTATGAAATCACAAATTCACGATAACTCAAATTATTGTAAATTGTAAATCATATATACAAGACAATACCTAATGGGGTATGTCATTTCAAAATTATTAACCCCTCCAACCTTGGGATGGGACCTTTTGATATATGGACTATGGTCCCTTTCTTCATCGCCTATTAGCCTCGTTTATTAGGACCCATCTATCCCCACATCTCACCCACCCAAATACTATGTTGTGTTCTACTTCTACCTATTACAATTGCAATTGCAAGTGATGTTCATTTATGTTTCATGTAAATAATAGTATTATGTATGTATGGATTATTAACTACCAAAAGTAATAAAACTGTCATACATTAACGATTGAGTTATTATGTACTTAATTACTTATAGTAAATTTAATAATCATAATTCATTTTGTCTATTGAAATACACCACCTGTTATTGACCGTACACCATCAAATATGCTTTAGAGTAGTATAGTAAAATAGTATATAGCATGTTTGGTGGTGTGCGATCAAAATCGGGTGGTGTACAGATCACTTCCCTTAGAGAAAGGTCTCAGCTGAAGTTTGACTATTTATAAAGGACATAGATGATCGAGCATTTAACATGATAACTTACCTTTATGTATTTGTAATTTCGTATCTCTATAATCCAATGCTCATGTGTCAAAATTTTTAGTTTGTTTCCCAACTTGATTAACACAATATATTTGACAACCCCACAAAAGTATATTTAACTACCCACGCTGACTAAACTCTCATCATACTATGATCAGATATGTCGTCTAATCGAAAACTATGTTATTTGAAAAAAAAAATATATGTGCTAATGTATCGTTTACCTTGGTGTTTGGGCCGGCCCAACTATATACTAGAGTTAAGCATGGGCTTTGTGTCTCCAAAACCCAAAGGCCCCAATTTTTACAAAGGTTTTTATATACATACATGTAGTGGTGAGTACGGTTTGGTTTGGTTCGGTTTTTGACGAAAACCGAAATAAAAAAACCGAACCGTTATAATTCGGTTTTTGAAAACTAAAACCATTGGGTTTTGGTTTTTTCGGTTTGGGTATATTTCGGTTCGGTTTTTCGGTTTTAGTCGGTTAATAACCACTTGTGGTTTACATCAAATTGAGCATAAAGTTTATACCCTATAATTACACCATAATTAATTTCAACAAGTTTTCAAAACAATATTAGTACCAATAACACTACAACAATGACAACAAATCCATTAAAGGTAAGTTGTACAAACTTCAAACAAATTTTATATATAACTATTTATATGTTTTACGCGTTGTGTAATTATACAACTATTAAAGCAAATCAATTTTGTTGTATATTTTCACTTAAAACATATAAATGATATTATTATATACACCTAAGAATGCAAATATATTAGCATATTTAGCAAAAATTATTAATAAAATGATATAAATATAAAATAAAGTAAACAATATATATTTTTGGTTCGGCTCCGTTTTTATGGTTTGGTTTTTCATTAGAAACCAAAACCGAACCATAACTTTCGGTTTTTAAAAAACTAAAACCAATGGTTTTTGGCTTTTTCGGTTCGGACTTTTCGGTTTTCATGGTTTTTTCGATTAGCGGTTCGGTTTTTGCTCACCCCTACATACATGTAATGTAAAATATCTTTATATATAAATTCATCTTTGATTATGTGAAATTGTGAATTTGTGATTTTTGTGAATTAGTAACTTTTAACTTTCTAAGTTTCCTTATTGATTGTCAATGTCGAACCGATATCGTAAATATAAATGTGGTAATTTGAAAAGGATTAAAAAGTTAACAGCAGGTTCATTTTTTCCCGTTTACGTTACTTTGTATGCTAAGAAACTAGGCCTTCAAAATTGATTTCGTTTAAAGCCACCAAAATGTTTGAGCCGACCCTGCTTGGTATGATAGAGAATTGTGATCATTATCCATTATATGTCATTATTTTTAAAAAATGTGAAAATCAAATCAACGTAATATACTAAAAGAAATTCAATCAAATTTGTCTATTTAGCTAATCCAACCAACACAAAATTTTCTATCTTGTACTAGTCGACAGACGCTTGCTAGTGGCCAATGTTTTTGTAACTTTATACCCTATAAATTCGAGAAATGTCATCATTTTTTCAAGTGAAATGTACTATTATCAAAAGTTTTCATTCTATTTTGGAGTAAAAAATATAGCATTATAATATGTCCTTGTGTCATATGGGTTGATGGGTTAATGGGCATGAGCTGTTTTTGTGGTACTAACTTGCTTTATTCAAAATAAAACTTTGGCTTAAAAAAAAAAGAAAGAACAAAGACGAATTACAGATCGACCCTACAATTCTACAAAGTCGCTTTTGCATGTAAATTTGTACCTTAATTGTGTGCATCTTTCAATAGGGGTAATCTTGACTTGTATAATATCTTTGATACCAAAACCCAATGAATTTGATGGAGCTTTTGGATATTTATTTTCATTTTTTCCCCTTAGTTAAACAAACTAGCAAATTGCTAGCAACGAATCAAAAAACTAATCCAAGCAACAAACATTAAACAAATACAAAACAAAATTACAGAAAAGAAAAGTCATTCTAATTATCTGCATTGAAATCCTTCTTATTAGCCCGATTCTTTAACCAAAGATAGCTAAGGGACTTGATCTCACCCAAGATACATGAATTTGCAGCCTTGTTGTGATCCTAATGTAGATTTATTTGTCATTATGGTGAATAATGTACAAATTGATACACTAGTGACTGAAACAACATTTTGCGTTATGTCCAATCAATTTGCTATCAATGTGATTGTAACACAGATACACCTTGTCGTTATGGTGAAGAATGTATCATGTGGATCAATAATTTGATCGAGTACTAGTTCTTGAGAAGACAATATGTATGTGTTTAATTATTGTTTTTTTTCAGTTTAAGACCCTCACCCCTGGTTATATTATAAATCAATAAAACTCAGGCAATCTAGTAAAATACTAGATTGACTATTACAATCATGCATACACGCAGAGGCGGTACCAGGAAAAAATTCTAAAGGGGGCAAACTTAGAAAACTTATAAAAAATAAATCTAAAAGGGGACAAAATGTTAAAAACCTATAGAAAATTTTTAAAAATTTATGAAAAATTTAAAAATACATGACAAAATTCAAATTTGGAGGGGAGCATTGGACCCCCTTGCCCCCCTTTAGTACCGCCTTGCACACACGTGCAACGTCATCTAAAACAAAAAGTAAAACGATCGTACCAAGCACCATAGTGCTTACACATAGCAAACTAACCAATTAGTGCTAGATAAACACAATCTAACAGCTAGAATACAAAATTTAGCTAGATAACACTAAAGAGGACGGGATCCTCCAATCTTCAAGCCATCGATCTATAGGACTCTTTCTTCTGAATCTGAATGTCATTAGCTTTATTGTCATCAAGTTAAAAAATTAAACTTGTTCAAAAGTAGTGTAACTAGTAAACTAGAGCCTAATTTTGATATGTCCCTTCGGAACCTAAAAGTTTGTACATTTACTTAATTGAAACACTTAAAAGATAGTACGTAGTTTGATACTTGTGTGTTGCTTATTTGTTATGTATGAGAGACGTAATAAAAAGATCATTTGACATATTGACGAAAAGCAATTTTCTGAATAATAGCAAGTTAAAAGAATAATGCGTACGTGAAGTGTGAGTTTAAAGTCTCCTCCATTTAAATGTTACTTTGGATTTTCGAGTTATTATCTAATAAGAATTCATTAATGTTAGTTAAAAATGAAGACTCAACGAGTGAAGACAAAACGCACCAACCAAAAAATTTAATATCTTTGATATGAGTCTACGATAATAATACTAAAAACGCATAAACCAACATGAAGATGTAAAAGTAGTAAATTATCAAACATATAAAGATGAGACATCCGATCACAATAAGAAAGATCAGAGACATAATACACTCAAGATCTATTAATAGGAGCCAATAATACTTCATGAGTAAGAATTGAATTGAATCAAGGTCATTAACATCAATATTATGACATATATACCACATGTTGTACAACGCTAAATAACATCTCTACTTGTATTTTATGAATTTTTACCCATAACTGATCTATCACTTCCAACAAGTCAAGATCATACGAGGGAGCTCAAGCTTGTGAGAATCCACACGAGCAAGCTCGATCCTTACTTACAAATTTCAAAATGAGCCGAGCACTAGCTCTTTTAAAATTAAACGAGCTCTTTTAAAATATGTGTACGCAGTTGTGCATATTAGATATGCTCGATTTAGTTTAAATGTCTATTTGATTTGAGACAAGTTATGTCGAGAATGAGCTCTATTTGTCCTTAAAACTTCAAAGCTCGACCAAGCTATAATCTATATCATTATCATTGCTCATTTAAAATCAAATTATTCTTTTTCTTTTCAACTTTCTAGTTTTAAAATACTTAAAATATAATTAATATTATCCATGAGCCTATTTAATACTTTATATATTCTTAATGACATTAGTTTATAACAAAATCCCTTAGTTTCTAAAATACCTTTACATCAATAACTTACATTAATGACTGCTGCTACCATCACTACATGTCGCCGCCACACAATTCCTCTAGTTGTTAGTAATTATGTTTTAATCCTATAACTTAAACATACAAGATAAACAATCTTATTATATTTTTTACTAAATGAATTTACATCAATAACTTACATTAATGACTGCTGCCACCATCACTACATGTCGCCGCCACACCATTCCTCTAGTTGTTAGTAATTATGTTTCAATCCATAGCTTGAACATACAAAATAAACAATCTTATTATATTTTTTACTAAATGAATTCCCTAAAATTTAATTTAAATTCCTTAAAGAAAAGAGAAAAAATGAAAAAAAGAAAAGAAAGAGAAAAAACCCAACAGGCCTTGAGGCCCATTTGTTTCAGTAAAGTCCACAGTTCACATATAAAGAAAAAATCTTTTGAAAGCCCAAAAGCCTAGAGACCAAAAGCACATATCATTATTAGTGAAAACATACATATTTAGGGTTTCTTTTGATCAAAGCCCGCGGCGCTGTGTGTTTCCTGCAAGTCTCTTCTGATTTTCTGCTTGTATCTTGCAAAGATGGTATTTCTATCTGTCTATCTATCTTTCTTGTTTATCTTATATCTTATGTATATATATATATATGATATATCCACTGCATATAAATCAATTAAAATCATAAACAAGTGTTTGGTTTCAAAATGTATGCTTCTGGTATTTAATTTTAAGCCTGTTACATATAATTTACGAGTAATATTTAATGATTGGTTTGAAGTTGCAATAGATATGAAGTTTATGATTAATAGAATTTACACATCTCATTTTTAAAGAATAGTTATTTATATCATAAACTTAATAATCTTTTTATAATGAAATATTGATAGAAACATGTTGCAATTCTACCTAGATACATGTTTTATGTTCTACCTTTGATGAGATGGTATCGTTGTTTTTGCTGTTGTTGTGATTTTATCTAAGCAAATATTTGCTCTTAGTCTGAAGTTGTGATTGTATCTAGTATTTTTTTTATAAAGTTATAAGTATTTTTTTTTTTTAATTTCAGACAAAGAGGACCAAGAAGGCTGGTATTGTTGGCAAATATGGTATGTAATAATCTATATCTTCTTAACTCTCATTTTTTTTTTTTTTTTGTTGCTCTTATTTATTGTGTGGATTAGGATGTTGATAAACAAGCTTATTTTGTTACTAAAAAATCTTTAACAATGTAATAATTTTAATGTTGTTTAGGAACTCGTTATGGTGCTAGTTTGCGAAAGCAGATTAAGAAAATGGAGGTCAGCCAACATAGCAAATACTTCTGTGAATTCTGTGGGAAGGTATTTCTAATCGTCTCCCTGTTTACGTTTTTTTTCTGAACCACAATAATTAGTTCTAAATGCTTTGCCATGTGAACTATTTGCTCAGTATGCAGTGAAGAGAAAGGCTGTTGGAATTTGGGGTTGCAAGGACTGTGGCAAGGTCAAGGCAGGCGGTGCTTATACATTAAAGTAATTTTTTTCTTAACCTGGTTTTTTCTTTTAGTTATAATAGAGATGACATGATAGGTATTGCAGAATTTTTTGAATTCGTTTTGCATGGACTTGCGTGAAATGATTTACGAGTATTAGTTAGTACTTGGCTGATATGATATAGGTTGGGTAGATCTGCAAACACCATCTCGCTTGTTTGAAGGTTATTATTAAAAGTTGGCTTGGTAATTATGATTACAAAACCAAATAACAACTAAATTCTAAAAATCCATTGTGAAGTAGTCTTGGTGGACCTATTAAACCCATCTCTCGGTTTCGTTTAAATAGTTATTAATTTTAGTGTCAATTAGAACTAAAATTCTATAGCTCATTTTTAAGGCTTGAATTTGCCACTTGCTGATGTTTTATTTTTTTTAAATTGTAACAGCACTGCTAGTGCTGTGACCGTGAGGAGCACAATTCGAAGGTTGAGGGAGCAAACCGAGAGTTAAGTGCACAACGTTGGTTATCAGGTTATCATACTTCTATGTTGAAGCTGTTTATTTACTCTGAATTGTCATTTTTGTTTTAGAGAGACGGACAGTTTATTTAGCAGTTGTAATGTTGAGATAAATGTGTTTTACAGTGTTTTTAACTTCGCTAATGTGAAAGTATTTTTAAATATCATGTTGCTATTGTTCTGTTGATCTCTAAATGGTGGTTTCTTGTAATTTACACATGTAGCAGGTATCCAATGAACTTATATTTGCTCATCTTGGCTCAGTTTGTTTTATATCTTGCTTTCATTTCATAATCCAAATGTCAACACCTGGATTTCATAAAATGCAAGTTATATGCAATACTTTTTTTAAATAGTCAACAAACTCTTCCAGTTCAACTATTCTCAGATTTGGCTTGAATTTTCAGATTTACATTGGGTATCTCAGGTATTCTGGTAAGTTATTAGGAGGATACTGACAAACATGCAAAACAGAAAGACACTACCATGCCAGCTATATTGAAACTCTTGAGAAAGTTCTCATTAATTAGGTTGTGGGAGACCAATTGTTACATCATGATAATGAATAATGGAGTTGTTCTTTTATTGACAGCTGCCAGGTTCACCCTCATCCATAATTGTCACGGCCATTACTTTCTCAATTATATGCCTTGTTTACTGAAAAACGTAGGAGTTTGAAAAAACATTACATGATGATAATTAAATACATGGATTAGGATGTTTATGATGCCTTAGTTACCTTGTTAAATTACATGGGCATGGTGGAGTAGCTGAGTAGGATGTAGGAACTCTGATTTGTTTTGATCTATAAACAGATTGTGCTTTTATATTCCAGACTTTTATGGGGGTCAAATAATTAAATTTCAATCCGGCTGCTCAACCAGTTGACACTCTACATCTTATCAACTTTTATTTTGTCCAGAGTTTTGAAAAATTTAGTTCTCTGACTATTACATTGTTACAGCGAAACAAGACCAAAACACAAATTTCTACTGCCCGACTGTCTGCTGTATTAGAGGACAGATACTTATTCATCACCAGGCAATCATTTCCAAATCACCAGCCAAAGTTCATTTTTTACCATTTAGGTAAAACTTAAAAATAACCTCTCTATCTTAGAGGTAAAGTCTGCATATATCATAATTTCTCATACACCGTCAAAATATTGGGATTAAAAACTCGTAAAAGACAACATTAAGTAGTTCCATTATTTTAGTTTCACCCTCACAAATACATCTTGTAACATTTATTTACAAACCCATTTTAGCATTCTTTATTTCTTCAACCTTTAAAGTGCCAAATCGTTTTGCACAATCAAAGTTTATTACATGTGAATCATGACTATGATTAAAAAGACCATATGAAGAAGAGTCATATTTCAGTTTAATTTTTCAACTACATTAGTATTATTAGTTAAGTTATCAAAAAATATTGTAAAAACTCTTTGTTCAATTTTAAAGCAAACCATTAGATATCATGTGTTGTGAAACAAACGTAAGAAGGGGGAAAACACTACAAGAAATATGTTATTTCTTAAGACTCATTTTCTCTACTTTTTAAAAATGTTAAAAAAATTGTTAATTTGTTCCCACTTATAAATGTGTGAAAAGAACTCACATTTATAAGTGTGAATAAAGTTAAATGATCAAAAAGTTTTCACAATTATATATGTAGAAATAAAAAGTTCACATTTTTAAAAGTGAAAAAATATATAAATATATAATTATTCATACTTAAAAGTATGGAAATAATTTGTGACACAAGAAGTGCAAGGAATTTAAGTGTGACAAATTAGTTCTCACACTTATGCTTGTGAAATAAATATGCCTTTATTAATTTTTCACACTTCTAAGTGTGAACTTTTTTATACAATTTTAAATGAAAATAAATTAATATATTTTTTATGCTTTTTAAAATGCGCAAAAATAATTGGGAGCACATTTTTGTTGTATTGAAACCATGAGGCGCTTAGGTTTATAGAAGTATTCAAGTTCTCAACAAGTTCTTCTTTAACCCTTTATGATAATTTCATACAATCTATCAAATTTAGGAGTAGAACGACTTATAAAAAGGAGAGTTGATGTGTTATTGCATTTTCTGTTTTCTCAACCGTGAAAATCATGATATTTTTTTTTTTGCTTTCTGCTACGACCTATATAATACTGTCATATAAGTTTTGGGTTAAGACCCATTTTTTTTTAGCAGTGAATACTGAGGTCTCATATTTTTGGGCCGACTAATTATTTTTGTAGTTTTGTACCATGGTTTTTGTGAAATAGTTACAATTAAAAAAACTCCCAAATTGGTCGCAAATAGAAAAACCAAAAAACCTGTTCAAGTGACATATCGCGAACGCGGTAGCAGAAAAAAATTCCAAATGGGTCAAATTTAGAAAATTTATGAAAAATACAAGTAAATTTAAAAATTTTAAAATTTTATGAAAAAAATCCCCCCCTGCGCGGAAGATCTGAAAGAATTTATAAATATGCGCTCAGTATAATCTTTTTAGATACAAAGAGAGAAAGGATCAGATTTCTGGCTTGGATTCTCTCCGTGTTAGAGAGAATTTATATATATGCGCTCAGTATAATCATCTTCGATCATCTGGGGAAATAATCATCATCTCCATTTCTCCTTTTTACTATCAACAAGGAATAATAATAATAACAATAATAATAAAAATAATAATAATAATAATATTTATGGTGACATAAAAATGGATCAGATTTCTGGCTTGGATTTTTCTCCGAAAAGAAAAATAAATATAGCGCTCAGTAATTTCAGATTCGATCATCTGGGGAAATAATCATCATATCCATCACATATATTACTTAACATTGATTTTTAAGCTGTTTCAAACAAAATTAAGATTACGAATTAATTAACATAATTGTTTCAAACCACTTCAAAACACAAGTGAGAAAAATTTGTATATTTTTATTATAAAATCGGAGCTTAATTCTAAGAAATTAAAAAAACTGGGAGGCTTAAAAAAAAAAGATTGGTGCGGCGATTCTTCAAAAAATCTCATGATGAAGAATGGCTGCTCAGGCTTGGTTTTTATACAGAGAATGGATGATAAAACCCTAGTTAGTTTTTTCATTCCATGATTTTAGTAAAATGCCCTTATTTGACTGGCTGTAAAACTTTTGCCACGCCTCGATGGACTTGATTAAAGGGGTTCGTTGGTGACCTTGTCTCTTGGGCTCAAAACATTATTTTGGCCCATTCTAAAAGGTATATGAGCCGAATACGCAAATAGTCAAATGGTCCAAGTTGTTTGTTGTTAAGGAAAACAAATAAGACCATATTGACATTTAGATTATGATAAAATTGATATACGAAAATTCATAAAGCACAAATATATATATATATATATATATATATATTGATTCATGATGATTTTCATGATGACCGGTGATTTTAGTAAAGAGAAAATTATTGTTTATTTTACCTAAAACCTACATATATATGAAATATTTTTTTTGGGGGGAAACAGAGGTACAATTGTTTCTATTGAAGAATGTATCAACATGATCAACATGGTGAGGTAAAAGCCAAACACACTTAAAGTCATAAGATATGATAAAAACATTTTTTTTTGCTGATGAAGAAACTTTAAGTGTTGTGGAGACCACAACAGCAAAATGCATAGTGATAGTGAAAGCGAAAAGCAAAAAGTTGTCCCGTGTTTGCTCCATCAAACTTGCAGTCAGCCACTCCTACAGTCCGTTTCTGCGTATTCCCACCAAACACTGTGAGGCATTTCCCCGTGGCGCCATTGACCCAGAATCTGAATTGTCTGTGGTTCAGATGTTTTGGTGGGTTAATTGATTTCCAATCTGCAAACGCCAAATTTTCCAAAGAACTCAACGACCGAAGGCTAACTTTGCCATGCTTATCGACTGTCAGGTAGTTTTGTCCTCCTGAACACTTATCCATGTAGTTGCTAAACCTGTAAATAATGTACTCCATATATTATACTATTAAATATAAAATTCTTTAGGAAGTATGCAAAAAACTATACTCTAGTGGTTACAATAAAACTAACCTATGATAGCCAGAAGCAGAGCCAGAGGTTGATTCCCAACCGAAATAGGCATTGTACTCTTTAGACTTACCACCAACAATATTGGGTACCGAGTATACACCTCTGTCACTTGCGTCAACGTAGTCAGACTGAGATGCACCGGCAATAAGGGTATTATCAAAAGCAGTCATATGGGGGTAGGCCTCACTTGGTGGACACGTTTTGGTACCGTGATCACATTTGGAGCACTGGCTGCATAACTTCTTGCTATCTAATACAGGAGGGGCGGTAGTAGAACTGACATTCCCAATTGCTAGTAGCAGGGCCAGGTTGATTAAAATGAAGCTGTTGCATATTGTGCTCATTCTGTCCGTATGCTCCTCGAGCCCCCTTTGTTAATGAATAAATCATGTCACCTGTATGTATATTGTACCAACACATCCTCATTTGGAAGAGTATATTTAGACGGCTTCTTGGATACTCAAGATCCTAACAACGTTTGAAAGCTACTAATTTGGCTTATCCATCCTTGAAAGTATCCCCAGATACTCCTAAGACTAAAAACAGTTTCTGACATTGTTCACATCAACAAGCTTTACAGCGTTTTACAACCACGACAATGAGAGCATTCTAGCAACAATGAGTCTCCACTACGTAACAACAAAAAATCAGACAACTCAGACAATTCATCTATACTTAAAAAGGATAGAGATGGCTGTTTTATTCGCTATTCATCTATACTTGAAAGATCTCCCTCGATCTTAAGTACCAATAATGGTCATATCTAATATTCTAATCAAACGGATATAAGTACCAACAAGGCTACAACATTTCCACAGTTAAAAGCACTTACAATTAGCAACTGTTTATATATAGTCAATCTGAAATCTTTAAAATTTTTTTGACAACATTTAGTCATTTACACATTTACAAGAGCAAAAGACTTGACAACAATCTACACATTCCTGTGCATTTCTTTTGGAATAACAAAACATTCTTATGCAAAAATTGCATATTTGTTATAATGAAGAACATATGTATATGCAATAACTTATTCCCACGTGTAGATCAAAAGAGCATTACCAATTAGGCAAGTTCTGTCTGTATGTATGTACTTATCTAGATTATCTGGAACACATAGATTAGCAAAAGACAAATAAATTTATACAAAGTGAGTTTGAGTTTTAATTAAGCACCACCAGTTACACAGGAGAACAGTTTCTGGCTCCTGAATCGAACAAGTTGCTTCTGCTTGTTGACAGTCGTCGTATTCTTGGAAGACTTGCTTCTTTTAGCTGAGACCAGAGCAATATCTGTACAATATTCTTGTTGTTGTTTAGGGTACTTGAAACTATATCCTTCCGGGTAGAAGTCAGCAATGTTGTAGTCATGTTGATAATGTCCCTGCTTCACGCTCATACTTTTCTTGACGCGCTTATACACCATCGGGATAATTCCTTCCATGATCGATCAGAATTCTACCAAGAATCAATGACATAAACCCAAAATGTTAATTAGATGGTTCTGCTATATATAATTGTGATCATTACTATTAATAACGAGATAATACCTGGATAGCTCATTAATTTGACTTAAGCAAACACGCAATTAAAATGATGACATGGTCATTGCAACGTGATCCACAATAAGCTACAGTATAAGAAAATGGAATAAATATATTAATGTTGGTTGAGTTGTTCATTAATATTTTATAAAATCCAATGAAAAGTCTATGCCGTAATGATCTTTGCTGGAATAATAATAATAATACTAGAAATGGATTAGGTGTGGGTGGCTTGGTTCATTCTTTATCTAATCCTTACAACCAATCCCTCACGCTCAAGTAATGTATTTGACTGTTGATGTATGCAGCCTACCTACTTGTCTATATGTCTGTAGATTTCCTGCTGACAAAATCAAATGGAAATCTATGTTGTATGAGTAAACATAACTATGGATGACTTATTAGCAGAGAACCATTCTTTCTTGGATTATATTAGATATATGCTTGCATGATGCGGCGGCAAAGGTGATAACAGTGACGTTGTGGTAGTGGCGGTGACGGGCAATAACGGCAGTGGTAAAGACGACGACGATGAGGGAGTTTGGTTATTAATGTAAAAGTAATTGGTATAGAAGGAGTTAGTGTAGTTAATTTATGGGTTTAGTCACTGGATGAACAATGTATATTCCCTCATTTATATGGTTGACCATTGAATTGAATTATTGATGTTTATCACCCATATATTTTTCAACTTTTTACATGGTTGACCAACTGCTGACCTGCTATAACAGGTTAATCTTTATTTACATGGTTGATCATTGAACTAGATGACTAATTTACTTTCCCGCATTTATATGGTTGTCCATTGAACTGAATTATTAGTATATATCACCAACATACTTTTCTATTTTTTACTTGGTTGACTAAATATTGACCTAGTTACCTACAATAATAGGTTAAACTCTATATTATAATTTATTTTCATTAATAATAATATAGGCATATTAGATAAAAGATGAAAATAAAATAAATGTTAGAAACTTTATGTATTTGGATCAACAACTGTGATGAAGATTATTATTATACAATGATATGAAGAACTAAAGAATAAAGACAAAAAGATTGAGAGCAGAGAATTATATTCATCTATATTCCAATATATGTACAATATATAAAGGGGATAAATCTTGTAATATGGTAACTGATAATCAAGAGTAATGAAGAAGATACAATTAGGGATTCTATTAACTACTTCCATATATATATATATATATATATATCTGTATTTAACAATAAAATAATAGTTGAGGATAAAGGATTTTTGTAAAAATAAGAGGAGGTCCCCTTGTATATAGTCAATGTTTTTTAACCTCTATCCAATGCGTAGATATTTGACACATAAGTTAGGTCATTTTTTCTAATTTTATTCTCCACCATTGATATTGATATATGGATCAATCAAATCTATAAAAATACATGTAAGACATATACCAATCATTTCTACGAATTATACATGGAAATGATGCTAGTACCCAGTGTTGGCTCAAGCTTTTCCGAAGCTTTAAACAAGATCAATTTTGGAGGCCTAACTCACTAGAATACAATTTTTTTTAAACATTAAAATCAGATTTACAAATTAATTAGCATTAATAACAATAAATATAAAAAGGAATTACAAAAGGCGAACAGTGAACCTAGTGGCACGGACACCACTGGACACGGTGGTGGTATACATGTCAATGTGTTGGTGTCGCTACTTGTAGTTTGTTGTGAATTGCAGTCTATATAACACTAATATCTAGCTTACAAATTTAAAGTCTAATTAAAATATTAAACTTAAATTATTAAATTGGGGACCTTTGTATTTTGGGGGCCTTAGACCCATGCCTAACCTATTACTATAGTTAAGCCGACAGTGCTAGTACCTCATAAATTTATTAATTTACCACAACTATGTATTAATTGTTTGTACCGTATGTTGTAATCAAGTTTGGTGGTATGAATATCTCACTACTTTGTTTTGCAATTTTCATTTCCTACAGAGTGTAAATACTAAATTAGTAATCCTTAACGTATAGAATATAGATGCAGATGGGCTGTACAACCCATTGCACAATCCCAAATCTCACTAAAAAATTGGATTGAACAAGAAGCTGTATACATGGGCCTGACAAAACAAAATTGGGCCCCAAAGGATATGGGATTTTGACTTATAAATATACAATGACACTGATACACCTATGACCTATCTCTATAATAATAAGATATGTTTGTATTCTACAAGTATTTTTGGAATTGTACCAAATCCATATAGCACCTAGAAAGATTTTTTTATTTGATTATGATATCACTTGAAAAATAAAATAAAAATAACCCTTACATGTTTAATAAAAATATTAATCATTCACTTGGAAAAAAAAAAAATTCTATCTTATATAAATTACAAATAAAATATGGCTATTGATTTATCTAATAAAATAGTTATTTTTATTTTATAAGTTATTACTGTGTTAATTGATTTATTAATTTATAACTATTGTGTTAGTTAAATTACTTGTTTTATATCAAACTATAATGTATCAATAACAAATATTACATATATTTTTTTAATATGTTTTATGATTTTAATTTTTCAATTGATATATCTAGGTTGAACCATGGCTGATTAGATATATATATATATACACAATCAAATTAGAACAACCTTAAAATAAAAACACAGTGAGAATACTTAAAAAATTACATTTTGATGCGTTAAACGTCCATAAAACTAACATAGTGTATAATTAAGTATCATTATTAAGTGTTTAACAACACATTGATTTGTCAAAATCAAGAAATAATCATGTTTTTTGTTGTGTGCATCCATCTTGGATGCATATTCATCAAAATGATGCATCTAACAAAAAACATGGTTTTTTCGATTTTGACGGATCAATGTATTGTTAAACACTTAAATAATGATAATAAGTTATACACTATGTTGGTTTTATGAACTTTTAAAGCATCAAATTGATGTTTTTAAGTATTCTCACCGTTCTTATTTTAAGAGTATTTTTACCGGAGTGTTATATATATATATGCATTATATACATTTTTTGAAGTCATATCCTTGCTAGAAACTTTTAGCCATGGGGCTTCGACCATGAAATTCCGGTGAGGACATACCCTCTCGTTGTAGAGTTTTAACGAGGACTTTCTAACTTTTAAAGGGGACTTTTCTCTACATTGAATGTGATTTTTTTACGTCATGTTTGAAATCTCTTTATACATCTTGAGATGGCCAAAGAAAATGTTCACAAACGGTCATGAATTTTGTTAAGCTATAAACATTGTGAGTCGATCAATATTCATTTTTTTGTTATATAAGTATATAACCTAAAAGGGTAAAACCTCATCGGTTTGGTCTATGTTTCCCTTGTACATTTATGTGTGATTTACTGATCGCAATATTTGGTTATAGACGCAAAGATTAATATATAAATTAACACATTATCTAATGGGAAACTTTGCTAATTTATGTAAATACTAGATTATACTCGTTCGATGGACGAGAACACCATAAATATTACGTAATTACTAACTACTTATATATATCATTTTATCTAATAATAAATCAAATCATATGAAAGGTCATGTAAGTATAATAAAAGATAACTAAAGCTACTTTTATGATGAGGTTTGAATGAAATTGGTTGAGAAAATTCACCAACCATGTTTTACATTATTGTACTATACAACACCTTAATGTATATTTGGTAAAATTGATTTTATAAAATAGGGTGGAAAGAATAACATAACTTATAATATGCATAAATTAATTAAACAATAATGCATTTAAATAAACATTATAACATTGGGTATTTTAAATTTAATAAAATAAATTTTAGTTACAAAATAATATTAAAAAAAACATGTATATGACGTTTTAGATATATATAAATTTAAAATTTGTATAACAATAACTTTTGCATATTTATAACTATCTTATGATATTGCCACATAAGCTTTAATCATATGTGACATTTTTATAATTTTTTTCCAATAATTTAGTTATGTTATGTTATTTTTTATTTATTTATTTTACTTCATCATATATTTTGTTTTTTAAAATTTATATCTGCTTAACTCTTTGTTACTTTAGATCTTGGGTTTATCAATTACAAATGGATGTAATGCTAATAAAATGAATGTCAAATTTTCATGGTAATAATTTGTATTATGTTGTTTTCTTACTTCACTGTATATTATGTTTTGCAAAATTAAGATCGGATTACATGCAATTTGTTTATTTTGATCTTGGGTTACAATCCGTTTCTTATGTTTACTACATTTTTTATTAGTTCAAGTTGTTAATTTTTACAAGATTAGCAAATTTTCTTATATTTTTACAAAATTTGTTTCGGTTACTTAATTTGTTACAAGGATTTAATTATACTTACATGTGTTTGTATTAAGTAACTCTGACAAAATTTGATTACTAGAACTTGAAATATGTTTAATTAAGTTTATATATGTTGCTCATTATAATTTTAATCATTATTAATGGCACTCTAGGTTTTAAAGATTGAAACAACCGCGATTTAGTAATAATTATTGACGTCTATAATGTAAACTTTACCAACATTAATTTAATTATATTTTTAAATAACCGCACATCATGCGGGTAAAAGACCTAGTATATGTATATATATATATATCTATAACTCTTATAAAAAAGTAGTTAACCAAGCTTTTTAAAGCCCTCTTGCAATCTAAAACTATATTGAAATACCGCCACATAGGATTTTATCCTATGTGTCAACTCCATATTTGTTTCAAAAATAAACTATATATTTAGAAAAAAAAATGAACTTATATATATATTAATTGATTAATTAATAAATATATTATAGAAATCTAAGATCTTTTCATTAGATAAAATGATATCTTCTCTTTAACTAAAAAATCACGTCTATACATAATGATATTTCATTATCTTTTTTATTCAACATTACATAAAGTTCTTTTCCTTTTTTTCTTATGATGATTATATGAAAGTTTTCAAAACTATATGAATATACAAAAATAAAACAAATAAATAAAATAAATTAAGTGTAAAAAATAGATTTAATTAGTTAAAAGATAACATCGAAACTCATAAATCTTAACATTATATTAACTACACCTTGAATATATGTTCCAAATTTAAACTTTTTGTTTTAATAAACAATATCCTCTTTTAAGTATAAAAACTACCTTGGTGTATACCTTCTTCTTTGCCAATAGCCTGTAAATACAAATAATATGGATTTTATGCTAAACGTACAACTAATTAATAAACTTTAACAAAAACCCTTAGCAAAACCCAAAAAAAAAATAGAGTCATATAAATTCAAGTGATTGTAAATCACCCGGAGTCCGAGACCTACCCCACCCTTAAACCAAATTCTACATCCTAATTTTATTTTTCTTTCTCTTTTGGAACGGCACATTCTACCTCTTCTAGATTAGTCAATTAGATTAAACAAAAATTAAAACCACCATGGTGTTGATAATCCATTTCTAAAAATCGCAGCAACACCTTCAAATGAATATAACTGTTTTACTTTTTGGATGTTAAGAAGAACATTCAATACATAAGGCATAGTCAAATTATCCTTTTTGAATTATATATCCAGCCAATTGTAATTTTTCATGTGACTTTTAACTTTTTTGGAGAGAAATGTAGTGGAATTGTCACTCTACATTAAGGATCAAATTGTATGTCTTTGAGTTCTGTTGTAACAAGACGACTACATGATACATGTTCTAGATGTAGATCATTTAGTGGCAACAAAAGACAAATTACTAGAGTTACTAGCAGAAAAACATATTACTAAATTCTTAATTTAAAGTATAGCTTAATACCTTAAGTCCTTCTATCTCTTTAAGTTCATATTTTGTCAAGCTTTTGGTTGAATCTATTTCTGTTCAACCATATGTTTATATGTTACTAAACTATTTATATAGTTCACATCACGTAATTTTAATGAAATATGTTCGCTATCGTTTCTTCATATATAAAGTGTATTATATAGTTTTTTATACAGCTCGCGCATTGGGCGGGTCAAAAACCTAGTATATATCTATATATATATAAAGTTTTAGAGACATGTAAATCTCAAACTTTAAGATGTAGCCGATCTCATGATATATTTCTTACTTTTTATTATATTAATTTTATATATTTTTTTAATTTATTAATTAGAATTAGAATTAGTGATTAGGAATAATTTAAATAACATAGGATGCTTAAAATTAGGATATTAATGAAAAAATGACACATTATGAAAAGTCCTACATTGTATGCTCTTATAATTGTCAACTAAAAGAAAACATATCATCTCTTATTTATATAAAGAGATTTGCTACTTGTATAACAAAAAATTATTTATTTGATAACGGCGTGTTAGTTGGTTATTGACTTGAACCCTAGCAGTGACATCCAAGTGGACAGTATGCTAGAAGTTGGAACCCAAAGGCACCCCTGGAAACCAATGATGCGATAACACGGCCCACACGCATCTGAAGAGATAAATGTCTGAAACCATAAAAAATTGAGATTCGATCTCTGATCTCCGAGTCAACATCCCTTCACCCAAAATCTCCAAAGAAGGTCTTAAGTGGCCACTTGATCTAAAACCAAGGGGTTACTACTTGTATAAGATTAGAAGAACTCTAATACTCAAAGAAATTCTGGATGACTATCTTATATTATTGACGAGTGTGTCGCCTACTCTCCTCTCGATATGTTAGGCATTCATTTCAATTCCACGTACAACAACATGAAAATGAGTATGTAATTCTAGGATTAATTATATTTCCACCAATAATATATATATATATATATATATAGGGTAACACTGAGAACAATTTTAAAATAAGAACGGTGATAACACTTAAAAACATCATTTTGACGCATTAAAAGTCTATAAAACTAACATAGTGCATCACTAATTTTCATTATTTAAGTGTTTAACAATACATTGATCCGTCGAAATCGAAAAAATCACGTTTTTTGTTGGATGCATAATTTTGATAGATATGCATCCAAGATGGATGCACAAAACAAAAAACACGATTTTCTTGATTTTGACAGAGCAATGTATTGTTAAACACTTAAATAATAATAATTAGTTATGCACTATGCCAGTTTTAAGGACTTTTAATGCATCAAAATGTAGTTTTTATGTGTTCTCATTTTAAAACTCTTCTCATTTGATTGCCACCCTATATATATATATATATATATGGTAACACTCCGGTGAGAACACTTTTAAAATAAGAACGGTGAGAACACTTAAAAACATCATTTTGATGCATTAAAAGTCAATAAAACTAACATAGTGCATAACTAATTATCATTATTTAAGTGTTTAACAACACATTGATCCTTCAAAATCAAAAAAATCACGTTTTTTGTTTTGTGCATTCATCTTGGATGCATATTATCAAAATGATGCATCCAACAAAAAAAGTGATTTTTTTTTATTTTGACGGATCCATGTGTTGTTAAACACTTAACATAATAATAATTAGTTATGCACTATGTTAGTTTTATGGACTTTTAATGCATCAAAATATAGTTTTTAAGTGTTGTCATTTGTTCTCATTTTAAGTTATATATATATGGTAACACTCCGGTGAGAACACTTTTAAAATAAGAACAGTGAGAACACTTAAAAACATCATTTTGATGCATTAAAAGTCCATAAAACTAACATAGTGCATAACTAATTATCATTATTTAAGTGTTTAACAACACATTGATCTTTCAAAATCGAAAAAATCACGTTTTTTGTTTTGTGCATTCATCTTGGATGCATATTATCAAAATGATGCATCCAACAAAAAAAGTGATTTTTTTTATTTTGACGGATCCATGTGTTGTTAAACACTTAACATAATAATAATTAGTTATGCACTATATCAGTTTTATGGACTTTTAATGCATCAAAATATAGTTTTTAAGTGTTGTCATTTGTTCTCATTTTAAGTTATATATATATGGTAACACTCCGGTGAGAACACTTTTAAAATAAGAACAGTGAGAACACTTAAAAACATCATTTGATGCATTAAAAGTTCATAAAACTAACATAGTGCATAACTAATTATCATTATTTAAGTGTTTAACAACACATTGATCCTTCAAAATCAAAAAAATCACGTTTTTTGTTTTGTGCATCCATCTTGGATGTATATTATCAAAATAATGCATCCAACAAAAAAAGTGATTTTTTTTATTTTGACGGATCCATGTGTTGTTAAACACTTAAATAATAATAATTAGTTATGCACTATGTCAGTTTTATGGACTTTTAATGCATCAAAATATAGTTTTTAAGTGTTGTCATCTGTTCTCATTTTAAGTTGGTTCTCATTTGATTGTCACTCTATCTATTGGGTAACACTCCGGTGATAACACTTATAAAATAAGAACGGTGAGAACACTTAAAAACATCATTTTGATGCATTAAAAGTTCATAAAACTAACATAATGCTTAACTAATTTAAGAACCATTTTTTTTAAGAACCATGAGAACTCTTAAATTATATATTTGTTCACATGTATTTTTTTGTTGATTCACACGTGAAATAATATAAAAATAAATATTATAGAAGAAACTTTTTTAAGAAACCATCAAAATAGTCTTTTATGAACTTGTGAACGGATTTGTTTACGTTTTTTGTTCATATGTGACAAGCGGCTATATATAAGGATCTGAAAAAAAATTTCTTCCGCAACATATATCTTTATAACATTTCACATGTGAATGAACGAAATAAATATGTGATCCAATATGAAATTTAGGAGTTCTCACGGTTTGTATAAAAAAATCGGTTCTCAAAATAAGGGTCCCATATATATATATATATATATGAGAGAGAGAGAGAGAGAGAGAGAGAGAAGTGAATATTTGGTTGTTAGACACCTAAACTTGGATATATAACCCATCACATACTAGTTTTTTAATATTGTATAATATATAAATGATTGACCACATATTTTTTATGAATTAGAGAATCAAGATGTGAAAGAATCTACACATAAATTAAGTGTCTAACAGCCATATATTCACATTCCTTATATATATATATATATATATGTATAGGAAGACAATCAAATAAGAACAATTTTAAAATAAGAACGGTGAGAACACCTTAAAAACATCATTTTGATACATTAAAAGTCTATAAAACTGACATAGTGCATAACTAATTATCATTATTTAAGTGTTTAACAACACATTGATTCATCAAAATCGAAAAAATCACGTTTTTTGTTGGATGCATCATTTTGATGATTATGCATCCAAAAGATGGATGCACAAAACAAAAAACATGATTATTTTGATTTTGACGGATGAATGTGTTGTTAAACACTTAAATAAAGATAATTAGTTCTGCACTATGTTAGTTTTATGGACTTTTAATGCATTAAAATGATGTTTTTAAGGTGTTTTCACCGGAATGTTACCATATATATATATATATATATATATGTTGTGTGTGTGTTTTTTATTATAAATTTAAAAAACATATAATGAGGATTGATGAGTGAGGAATACGTTAATCTGGTCTGGCACTTTTGTTTGTCCGACTTTGACTAGGTAAAATTAGATCATAGAAAAAACTTTAAAAAAGTTAAAAATCATACTCACAATGACATAGTCCTTGTCATACTAGAAAATTAATCGAGTCTTTTAGCGAATTTTGTGAGCACATGTTGTCTTTACCATAAAGTTTCCATGCTAATTAAAGCACATATTGTTGTAGTGGTACGTTTCTTTTTTTATATATATATATATATATATATAAAGAGTTTTGTTAAGTATTAGTTAATTTGATACATTAAAATTTGTACTCTGTCTTGCGAAAATTCATGGGACGATTATTGATATATAAAGTATCACTTTTTATGCATGTAAGCTGTTAATGACAACCCTTAAGGTTGTCATTATTATTTTTCATATTAAAAAAAACAAGATGTCACTAATTAACTATACCAATTGGTGGTGGTTTCATGTGGAATTGTCATTTCCTATATATGTATATCTTCTTTTGAGTTTTGATATCGATAATCGTTTTCATGATATATTACGTACGGAATCAATGAGTTACAAGATATATTGTATAAACTTTTATTGGTATATACGTATAATAAATAAACATATATTATGATCAGTATAAGACAATTTATATCAAACCGTGAACCGTACCATTTAAATCTCAGACTATATATACAATATGAAGCTACAATATTTAAAGGGGATTTGCGTTCATAATGCGATGTCATCTGATCATTCGATCAGAAAGCTCTTTCAAAAACTTAGAGTGGGGTACGTTACCTGGCACGTACGGCAGGACGACTTCACCCACGTACGTGACAACCTAGAAATGAACTGATGAAGTGTTAATTAATTAAGGGTGTGTAAAATGGCGGATATATAGTCTCATTTATGGACTTTTAATTTACCTAGCTTGATTAATAAAGCAGTTTAATTAGGCAAGACCATTAAGCACTAGCGCTACGTACTCCCTACGTGCTAGCTTATAATGACAGTTTTATATAAAATTAACGAGCTAAGAGAGATTCTTATCAATGTTTTAATTAGTATATACTTTGTGTACGTACGCTAATCTATCTCGATCTATTGGTGGCTTAAAATTAAAAGAGCATTGCCTTTTCAGATTCTCTATTTGCTATAATTGAATATTGCATATATATTGTAAGTGTGATCTTAATTATGGATATTTGGTCTAACACGCATGAGATTCCAAGTATTGTGAAAGCCCAAAGTAGACAATCATGCTATATATAATACTATAATTATTATATATAAAGTATATAGTATTAGCATTCAGTAATTTTATATTGGCGATCTTGGCAATATCTAGTCACAAGAAGTATATACTCGTACTTTTTTTAATATCTATATATATTGCAAGAAAAACTTTAATTTTCTTATTGGCATATATAGATCGAATGAACCTGCATGCATCATGACCAACATGTGTGGCCGGACTCCTTTCTACATATAGTTTTTTAAAGTCGACACTTAATTTTATATTGTGTAGTACAAAGTTCAGGTTATCAGTTGTAAATTAATCCGTAAAGACTGAAATACAGAAAACTAAACAGAGTCTTTTAACTTTTCAAGTAATTATGTAAATTGATATGTGTACATATATTTCTTTCTCAAGGACTCGATCGATGAATAATTTGTGTATGAGAAGCTAGCTAGGTTAAAACACTAAAACTTTCCTGGACTCCTGATCGTCGAATGATTATTAGCTTATACTTGATCATCTGCTTTTGCTAATTCTAACTACTAACTAGCTAAACTAATCACTAAAGTTCAAGTCCTTGTATATGTTGAAACGAGCTAGTGATCAACTCCAAGACTTGTTACTTAATTAGAACCAACATCCTAGCTAGTTAGGGGTATGTTTGGCGAAAATAGCTGGTATGTAGCTTGCAAACTAACTAACTAGAGGCCAGCTGGACGCCCCTAATTAATTAAGTTACTGAGCTAAAACTCTAATAATGTACGTGGATCGAGGGACCCTGCCCTCGAACTTGCAAGTTCATATGAGCAGTGTCGCTAGCTAGCGGATATAAATATACGTTAAGTTAATTACTTTGCACATCTTAATTATTAGTAATTAATATGAAACTAGCTCTATAATATCATTCAGTTCTGCTAGCTAGCCTGGTAGGGACCTGAAAATTAGTTTATGTTGGTGCAAATTCATTAAATACAATGTAATTCAATTATATACAAGCTTTTATATATAGTCACCAGGTTACGTACGTACACTATACATGTTTGTTGGGAAGTGATCTATACACCATCACATTTTGACCGTACACAACCAAACATGTCATATAGTATTGTATTGCATAATACTCTAAAGCACATTTGATGGTACTGTACGGTAAAAAACACATGGTGTACAGATCATCATGTATGTTACAAAGACATGTATATATATATGGCATTAACTAAAACATATCCACATAGAGACCCCTAAATTA
The DNA here is from genome assembly GCF_010389155.1 of Erigeron canadensis. Taxonomy (NCBI): domain Eukaryota; kingdom Viridiplantae; phylum Streptophyta; class Magnoliopsida; order Asterales; family Asteraceae; genus Erigeron; species Erigeron canadensis. The sequence continues at coordinate 46,021,092 of NC_057761.1, read as the reverse complement.
TTAGAAAAAAATGACATGCATGGCATTAATTAATTAATAGGGAGATATATTCAGTAAATTAATTACTTAATTAGTTACACTTGATGGACATCAGCAACTCCATTATCTGCAACCGGTACATGATGATCATGGTCCGCGGTGATGATGTGAATCCTCACGTCTGGAACTCTTTTAAGAACATCTTGAAGCCAATCCATTACCTTGTTCATCAATTTACGTAGTGATTCTGAGCAACAGGAGAAAATCGGTATCACAGGATAGACATACCAGAAAAGGATATGCGGGAGGACGATCAAGGCTACAAAGGAAATGGTGAAAATGGCGGAGAATTCTCTAAACTGTAGAGATATGGTTTCATGGGAGACACGAATGGAGGTTGTGGCAAAAATGCAAAAGAAGAAAACAAGTAGACTGAACTTGAACCAAGTGAAGTGATTCAAGGAGTTAAAGGGATCCCATTCCCATTGTCTATTTGTGGCTAATTTCATCAAGTTCATGGCTATCAAGGCAAGATACCTTGCATCAAAGTCATACATGTTAATTTTCTAGGGTTTAATTAGTGAATCAAGATTGATTTGTTTATATTTATAGCTAGCTAGCTAGACATTATTATGAATCGCTTTTTCGATCTATATATAATTAATAATTAATTGCTTTATATATATATATATATATATATGTATTGCTAGTGCTATTACCATTGCAATTTCCAAATGAAAACCCTAGCTACATGTGGCCGACAAGTAAGGCCGACATTGGCCAAAATGCCTCCAATTTCGTTATTAAACTACTATATTTGTTAGTGATTACTGATTACTAATTGTGGATTACCTTCTAATAAATTTCTCACTTATCATTAAAAAAATAGAAGGCATGGCTAGGGTACCACCCCACTTCAACAATGAGAAGATACGTTGCAATAATCCTTATTTTCTCACTATTCTATTCGGCAGGAGATAGTGACATATCATCCATATAAAAGTTTTCATTAAATTTCATGAAGCCACTCGCGTACTCTTGTATGATGATAAGGTGAAATTACTATTTGAAATGCACCATTCTATAGCTAAAAAGTAATTAAAACCTAAAATTTCAAATCTTCTCATTAACAACTTGATCTTAATTAGATTTGGCCGGTTACTGGCGGAGCAGATGTTGGCTAAGAACCCAAGATCGAATCTTAATTTTCCGTGGTTTCAGACATTTACCTTTCTATATCGAGCATGTGGACATATGTTTTATCACCATTGTTTCGTATGAGTGCGCCGATTACAACTTTCAGTGCGCATACGGCTCACCTTGGATGTCACTGCTGGGATACGAATCATTAACATTTAATACTTGCTGTCTAAAACCAATAAAATGATAAAGAATAAAAAATCTAACTTCTCAAATTTCATAATTATCTCACCATTTAATAGGTGATTACCAGTTTTCTTTTTTTAATCATACTTTTTAATTTCAATTATAAAACTAACTAATAAAATGATGTACACATAAAATTCGTACAATTATTATCATCAACCAAAAAAACGATTTCAACTATACTATGCGAACACTATTGATTAATTACATATTGATAACGTCTGGAATTTAACTAACGTAGGCAGGCCGGTTTGCAGATTCTCAACGCTTGTTTTATATTTAGCAAATTCTTTAAGCTATCTCTAATATACGGTATTTCGATTGTGGCCATACATATCCTTTACGGCGTCACCTCACCAAAACATCAACAAATTGTTTCATCATATTGAACTGAATTCAATTTAATTTCAACGCAATTTACTGCGTTCATTAATTGTTTCATATCACGTCATCATCCATATATATATATATATATACCAAAACTCCAACGGTAAAGACGGGGCATTCTGCCATTGGAGATAACTGAAGTATGTGAATTGAAGCGGCAAACATAAATTAAAGAGTCTATGCTTACAAGCATATATAACTTAACTAGTGTTAATACCCGTGCATGATGCACAATTTATTATATCTTTTATTGTATATATAAAACTATACTTCACTTTTATTTGATTGTAAGTTCCTTGAATAACATATGCATTTGTGAATACTTCTATGTAACTTATTTCATAATGTATATATTGTGCCTACATAAGTAATAAATTTTATATATGCATTATCAACAATAAATTGTTCAGCATTATTGTAACTTGAATAAATGTTTTGTTTATGTCATGTATAACTTTTATGACCAATTATATATTTATATGGTTCGTTCAAAAGAAAAAATAAATCTTTATATGGTTTAATCTTTCAAAAATGTATAACCATATATAAGTCCATAATATGTCATCACGTTTAAGCTATTTTACTTATGAATCTGTATCAAAATTCATCAACTACCGTTCAACAAATAAAGATATTAACAAAGAAAAGACCAACATAATTATAACGATAGCATGTGTATATAATTGTAATGTAAATGTTTATATCTAATACATGAGTACACATGACTCAAACTTTTAAGACATATACAGCTTGACTCTTTCTTGCACTTTGTATAATGTATTATATTCACATGAATAACATAACATTACTTGATGTAGGAAATAAGATGCTATAATGATTTTCACAAGTCCATATCTACCAATAATAACTAAACTAAATATAGATAACAGCGTAACTACGACAACTAATAACAATATATTAACAGTGAAAATACAAACTAACCATTCCCGATATGAAAGAATTCACCGTCAATTGAACGACATTCTGATTAATTGAATGACTCATTAATAAATTGATACCTATATATATCTATGTAAAATTTTGACTCATCTTTACGTTGTAATTAATGGTTTAGGATTCATGTTTCCTTATCTTATAAGAATACTAAATATTTTAAATAACTTATACAGAAATTTTTTTTTTAAGATAACTTAGAAGGAAAAAATGACAAAAATAACATATATGCAAAAAAATAATTTAAATAACTTATAAGGAAAAAATGAAAAAGTTTAATAAAATCCAAAAAAAGAGAGAAAATGAAGTATTCGGATTATTTTAATTAATGTTCAAATTTATATATAGGAGAAACAAAATCGTCAGCTTATAAATTTATATATAATTAATTTCAACCAATGACGTACAACTTGTTGGGTAATAAATTTATGGTAATGTATAATTATCAATATGGATATGCGTACTCGACGTACTAATGGTTTCTATCAATATATTTTAATTTATAACTAGCATTGTACCCGCGCGATGCGGCGGTGGTCGTAAAGGCGACGGTGTGGTGGTGGAGGCGAGTGTTGGTGGTGGATGCGACTTCGAGTGTCGTAGATAATTCATATAAAAGTAATTGATTTAAAAGGTTAATGGAAATATTTTAGAAAAATAAAGGATTGGTAGTGTAATTTAATTATTAATGTTAAGAGAATAGTGTATGTGAAAATATTTTAAAAGGTTGTAGCCTTGTAGGTGAAAATATTACATAGGAGGACATTTTAGACATTTCCCCCCATGTAACTTTCAACATGGGGGTATTTTCTTTAATATAGAGTATAGATATAGATAACAAATTTGATTAGTGTTAGGAAACTAAAAATTATTAGAATATATATTAAAAAAGACACATGTCACTTAAATATTACACCATGTGTCGTCTAAAGAAGATTACAATTCTGTTTTAGTTTATCGGTAGATTATGAAAATATAGGTTAGAACTCCGAACTGAAGATATCAATAATTAAAGTCATATTTTTTTTTTTAAGTATTATTGAGGAATGAAAACCACCACTAATCCCATGGTTTTTGGGAGGCAGCTGCGACACAATTTCTGTATCAGTTTTGGAGAGATTCTCACTTTTTCTTTTCGATCACTATACTTTTGCACTTTATATACGTACTTGTTTAATATCATAACCCTGACGGCGCAAAAAAGAGGCTGTCTTTTTATATTTTATTCTATGTCACAAATTAAGATTTGATCAGATATCTCTGATAAAGAAAATCGAGATCTACTCATCATGGTTTTTGTTTCGATCTGTTTTATTGACTAGACTAGATGGGAAGTACACTAAGAAAAGGAGTTCAAGCTATCCAAGATTACAAGATAATGATATTAGTAGCAAGCCAAATATTATTAATTTAACTTTTACTATTTCCAACAATTATGGAAATTTGCTATGCATAATTAATACTTATATGCCACAATATATATTTGAGACGTAGAATAGGACTAGGGGAAATCAATAAGAAATGTCATTTCCGGCCTGTTGTTTAGGAAGGCTTAGCTTGTTTCGGAATATAAGTAGAAATATATTTATTATAAAATTTAGAGAGTAAATTTTTGATACGAAATAGTGTATAAATTTTATTTTTATGTTACGTGCAAATTAGTTAAGACAACATTTAATATTTTTTTTAAGTTTTATTAACTTGTTGATAATTGTCATGAAATTTAAATATATATTTTAGTTGATTTTAGCGTATTTTAATAAATACATAATTTATTTGATTATACCACTGCATGTATGAATTATGAAGAAAAAACAAATGACAGCATTGTATAGTACACGTGTTAGGACAATATTCATCCATAGTGGAGTTATCTCCGTAGTCTTCGGGGAGGAAGGTGATATCCCATTTCCTTTACTTAAGTTCATTGGTAGAGACAATTCACAATTCTTTCTCTTCTTTCTTTGTTCACATGCAAATCTTTCTATCAAGAAAGCCTCGCTTATTCAATTCATTCTTTTTTTTTTTTTAATATACTTTTTTTTTTTAATATACTAGTAATTTAATTATTAGCACTTGAGTATAATTTAATTGAAAAAGAAAATCTGATCAAAAATTGTATGGCTACCCAAATAGATTTAATCAAGAGAGCATGACCCTAAGAGCACCCCAATGGTCACTATCAATACTAACTAATACATTGTCATATCAACACCACATCAGCAAAACCTCTTTTCAATACATTTTCCTCAATTCACACCCAATACTCAATACATCCAATACTAACCAATACACTCCATATTTATTTTCAAACTTTTAATAAATAAAACCACAAATATAATTTATAAAATAAACACAAATATTATATTTTACACTTTTAGTCCGCCAACGTTCGAATTCAAAAAATTTACACTTTTAGTCCCTCAAACGGCTAAATAATTCAAAACATTTACACTTTTAGTCCCTATGTCACTCTATATAAAACAACTTTTTTCAACTCATTCTTTCAAAATGGCGAGACAAATGTGGACTGAATCCGAAGATCTTTTGTCATACAAGTATTGGATAGAAGGATATGAAATGCACTTCCCAACCCAACAAACTGCTTGGACCAACATATCAGAAAGCTTCAACAGCCTCACGACTAAAGGTCCACGGACCATATCTCAACTACGAGGCTGAAGGCAGAGAGGAGGACCTTATCTGATGAGTTACTCTATGCAACGGCGCATCAGGAGTACCGCGGAATTTATGGGACGGGCTTCCGTTACGAGCAATGCTTCATGGAGCTTATCATGGTTTCCTACTTTCGAAACGTTTAATTAAGTGTGTTTTAGTCTTTTAATTAAGTGTGTTCTAATGTGTCTGTTTCTTATGTGTCTGTTTGTAATGTGTTTGTGTAACGTTATTTGAATAAATAAAATATTATATTTGAATATATAAAATTCTAAAATACCATTTTATTAATAAAAACGAGTACAACACATAAAATAAAAAGCATTACAAACTTATCATGTCTTAGAGCAATTTAACAACGGAAGTTATTCATTGATGTCGCCTATATGATCATATGCTTCAAGGTTATGATCGCAGAAGCAAGTTGTTCCATAGCAATTTCAATCTTATCGATCTTTCCCTGCAAATAAGTAAAGTACTGACACTCAAGTTCAGTACAATGCCCGGTTTGTATGTAGGTTATTTGCTGTTGACACCATTCCTTCTTCGCTTTTAGTTTGAGACCAACTTCAAGCAATTCCTCTTTGAACCTTTGGTGGTCGACGATATCAACCATGATACGCTCATGCACTTGATCGACGGTCATTGGTGGTTTTCGGTAAGGGGTATTTGATGAGGAAGCCATATTAAGAGTTTGTGTGTTGATCAGAATTGTTTGATCAATGCCAGTATATATAGAAACAAAAAGACGCTCCTCAAACGTTCAAAATTTTAAATTCAAAGTTCTAAATATTTACTCTTATAATCCCTCAAACGGCCAAATAATTCAAAAACATTTATACTTTTAGTCCCTGAACGGCTAGCCTGGATTGTCACTCTATAAATACCAACCCAGAGTACAATTCAGTTTCCCTACCATTCCAACTTTCATTCTTCTACAAATACAATTCACTCTTTTTAACCAAATGGCGTCCTCATCATCATCATCTAAAAAGAATGTTCACCGACCTCGTCTGACCGAAGATGAGATGAAAAAAAGAATCATGGATGATGTCAAAGAGGACACACTACTTCAAACTGAAATCTCTAGGGTCATGGGTTCCTTGCGAGAGAAAAGACGACAATGCGAGCAAATGATTGAGGCAATACAAGCACCAGGCCGCAAGGTCTCGAACCCCGAAGAACATTATTCTTCGTTTCTGCAACAAGAGATCAAGCAGGTCAAAAGCGTGGTCGATGATGTTTTTAAGGTCGGTCACACATTGACCGACCAATGCACTGGGACCGAATCGTACCACGACAATTGCGGAGAAGACAAAACGACGTGGGAAGTCAAGTGCCCGCAACATGACAAATGGTGGGCAAATGAAACCGCTTATCGTGGTTTAGGAAAAATGTCAATTAAAGATGATGACGAGTAATCGTATCGTAATGTTTTTCTTGTTTTAAATGTGTTTTTTTTAATATGTAATGTGTTTGTTTTAATAAAGTAATGTGTTTGTTTAAAAGGTTATTTGAATTAACAAATATTAAATTCAAAAAAAAATTTTTTTTTTTAAACCAACTAGCCGTTATACACACAAAAAAAAAAGAAACAAAACAAAACAACATCAACTTCCGTATTGCCCACCACGAACCCATCCAATACGCAGCCTAATACGAACCAATACGGTTTACACCTAATGGTGTTCACCGTATTGGTTGTTGAATACGGCCTCAATACTAGCACATAAGACGTGCTCTAATGGATTTAAAGTTTAAACCCATCAATCATGTGACAAGTGGTGAAATTGATGATGCCTCTTTAAACTACATATATTTTACAACAAAAAAAATGCACTAACGTCTATTTTATTTTTATTTTTAGAAGCTATATTTTTCATTTAATTAAACAGTACTCTGGCAAATTACCAGCAAACCAAAGTACAGTTAGTACTACTAATCATTGTGACTCGAAAATATGGTATTTTGACTTGTGACTCGAAGCGTAACTTAACTCGTAAGAGTCAAAACATTTTTATATACTACATAATACATTTACCAAAATATAACATATTCAATACTTTTGAGTTATAAACTTCCAACTTATATTCAAATTCATACTCAATGGATCAAAAATACATATATAACATACAAAATAATATAAATATTATATTATATAATATATAACCATAGTATCAAACTACAATAATCATAAGTTTACAACTTGATCACATTGACTTGGTTCAAGTTCATACTGTAACTCGTAAGAGTCACCTAACGAGTCGTCTCTCTTTTAACATATATAAGTTGACTCGACTCATAAGAATCGATCGGCTTCATGACTCACTCTAACAAATATGGTAGTAGTTGTTCTACATATACATCCGGGCCATTTAATATTACAAATTTACAAGAGATGCAATCAATTAAAAATCAATTAAAAAAAAGAAAAATTAAAAATCCAATTAAAAGAGAGAGAGAAGAGGTTTATATCAATATTGATCCATATATATATGATTCTCTTTTCGATTTAGAGCACTAAGAGTCCTAGCACTACAAGTCCTAATCAGTATTACTATCCGAAGAACCTTCCCCGACCACTTATCAATCACAAATCCTAGCTAGCTACACAATACCATAAATCCATCATCACCCTTAATTAATTAACTTTACACTTTATAATACGAGTAATAAAAAGTACTACCGTTAGAGTGTAAATAAAAGGCCAGGGGGCTCGTGACCAGTACCACATATTAATCTTCGACCATAAGTTAATTACTAGTCTTCGATATGGGAGAGCCAATTTTAATCGTAGTCTGATATATGTGTTGCCTATAAAATTAATTCGCCAAAAATAGTACTCGAAATAGTTGAAAATATGTATTTGTAATTATTTATAAGCTTAAAACATTATTCTTTACATAATTAATCTTGGCCAAACAGCAACCATATATATATTAGAGAGATGACGCATTAGCGTGAGTACATGTTGACGTACGTAAACCATTATATGTTAAAAAGCCGCTCCACACGGATCATAAAAGACTGCGTAATAGTTAACCCACCATGCATGTGAGTAGAATCTAGAATGTCACTAGTCTCTACATTATTAATTGGAGATACTTATCTTTTAGAGATAGCAAGATCCTTGTTGAATTCCTTTCTATTTTAATACGAGTATATATATATTTAGTACGTTCAAGTTAATTATTTATTTGGTACAAAAAGAAGACCTTTTTTTCTTTATTCCTTCCAAGAGATTCTATTAATTGCTTTAATTAATTAATATATTTCTCATTTTGGAGTATACACTTAGCTAAGTATAGCTGGTTCACAGAAGTAGTGGGTGGTGAAATAAAATATGGTGTGGACATATGTCGATCCACACGCATGAGATTCCAAAAAACAAACCTAAAGAGACCAAAGTTCATTCCTTAAAATGGCCACGTTAAGTTAATCAAACAATATATATCTAAATCTCAAAGTGGTCCATATATGTAGAGTGCAGACCCCTGACGGTAAATCTATTAATTAAAAATTTTATAATTTTAATCATTAACAATTCACGTCATAAATTATTATATAAATTATTCTTTAGTATGGTTTAACGGTAACAATTTTGAAAACTTTATAATTATATAGTAAGAGTAAATATAGATAAATTTCACAAACTTTACAAAACGTTCTAGATTTTGCATCCGTTTCAAGCCATATAAGTATCAAAAAATTCATCATTATGGTAGTTTTTTTTTCTTTACCTTCATTTTAATTAGAATTTCACTTATTTATAAATAAAATTTTTGATCAACTAAACTTAAGGACGTTATGTAATGACCAAATCTCCGACATTACGAATTTTTTTTTAAAAATAGACATATTTTCAAACTAAGGGTATTTGTCAAAATAGTTTTTGATAAAAATTTTTTATGAATCTAGTAAATCCGGTAATACGGAAACCAGACTCATTATTATTGGTCCAATCTGGTAATTAAAAACGGACTCTGGTAATCCGAAAACCGGACCCGAGCTTCTTTGCAGGAAGAAGACAAAGAAGTTGCAGCATCACGTGACACACTTGCAGGAAGAACAGTACGATGTGGCGGGGAATTCGAGACTGAGTTTTTTAATACCGGACTCAGTTTTATGTATATGCAGAATACAAACCGCATATATCAGTTACATAGCATTACCTTCTCATATATCTCCCTCAAAATAAATACATATATCTATAAAAAAAAAAAAAAAAAGGTCGGCCAATCATCGAATGGTGGTGGTGCATTCTCAAACCTGACTAACTTTGGAATGAAAAACATCCTTCGGGAACACATGCGTTTGGATAACAGGGATAAAACGGATGTGGTAGCTTTAATTCAACGGTTAAGTACGAGAAAGACGGTTGTCGAAGCCGAGATTGCAGAACGTTTAACAGTGGTCCACCCTAACGTCCAGGACACCGGCTACCTGGCATACCTGCAGCAGAGGGTTGGGCGGTTGGAACTAACCATTCTCCATTTTACTCATGCCGATACGTCAATAACGCATACCATTGACAGCGGGGATTTTTGGCTAAATGATGATCTGGTGCCGCGTCCACGTCATAACATTGGTAGTCCGCCTGAAGGTTAGGTGACTGGTCCGGAAGAGGAGTACGGTGAAGACCCCCAAACTGCAAAACCTGATTATGAACATTATGAATACATTCATCGTAATCATGATGACAGAGACGTGTCGTCTTCTGATTCTCGATTTGGTTCGCTTTATAGAGGCTAAAATAACTATTGTAATTTTAATTATTAGGATTTATGTAAATTGATTAAGTTTTAAATAAAGTATCTGATTTTTTTAGTTTTTAATGTTGGTTTTATTTATTTTTTATTATAATGTGAAAAGGACATCTAATAAAAAAAACAGCAAATTGAAATTAAAAGGTGTCACATTACAAGAAAACACATTTAAATGCAATTTAAAACAGAAAAAAAAAATAAATAAAGGGAAACATATAAAAACAACAAGATTATTGATATTGTTGAGTAGGGGTGTTCATCGGTTCGGTTTTCGGTTATTTGGTCTATTTGGTTCGGGTTTTTGGGTTTTTTTATTTTTATTTTTCAAAACCAAAACCAAAACCAAACAAAAACCTAATTCGAAATAGAAAAACCAAACCGAAAACCAAATTAGAATTCAGTTCAGTTTTGGTTAAACCAAATATGAAAAACACAAATTTACCATTTCTTTTTGTCTAAGTTGTGATTAACCAAAATAGGTTCATAATTTCAATTTGCACCAAAGTAGTAAATTTAAACCATATGGATAAACAAATAACATAAGTGAAACAACTAAACTCTTGTTTGTCATCATTATTAAAAATTATTCATCAAAATTGAATTTATCTAATTTCATAAAAAAGTTAATATGATAAACAAATAGACATATAAAATAAAAAATACATTAATAATTGTCCATAAAAAAAAGATACGAATTAATTATTTTTAATAATACATAATAGTAATATAAGTTATTCGTTTTTTTCGGTTTAACCAAATTCATTATCCTTTACCCATAACCAGACCAAAATTCGAATATATAATTCGGCTTCGGTTACAAACCAAATTCAAAAACGGTTTGGTTTTTTTCGGTTTTTTAAACGATTCGGTTTACAGTTTAACCGGGTAAAAACCAAACCGTGAACACCCCTATTGTTGAGTGCATGTTTTCCTATTATGACCCAATCAGTTGCAAATGTCACATCTTGCTTGTTGTCTTGAGGTTGAAGACTTGCTTGTACTCTCATCCATCTTGTTATGGTACCGCCTGGTGCTTCTCCTACCCTATGTGTGACCAGTTTTGCCCGGTCTCCTTGGATCTTCCAATCGACCTCTGCCCAGTGATGAACGTCTCGGAGGGGAGCAAGTACACCACTATATTGATTTATCCAAGTCCTGGTTGAGTATAATGAGTACTGATATTTTTTAATGCTTGAATGCATGAAAGTATGTTTCTGAAAGGGTATACACACATCTAATATATAATAGGGTTACATTAGTTAGGGTTTCAGGTCATACTAACACGTGTTAGGGTTTCGTGAGTCCGGTTTTTCAAAACCCGGATTCAACCTCATGTTCCTATCAACTGTACCAGTCAAACTGCATGTCTGCAACTTATGTCTTCTTCCCACACGTTCTTCGAGTTCGGGTTTCGAATTACCGGACTCAAATTTGAAATTTGGAGTCCGGTTTTCCTATTACCGAGTTGGACCAAAAACAACGAATCCGGATAAAACAAATTTAGCAAAAACCATTTTGACAAACACACCAAATTATGTCCATTTCTAAAAATTTGACCCGACACCACCCTTCAACTTACTTAGTTTTTCACTTTAACAAAGTAGCATTTCTATACGCTTCTCTTTATGAAACTTTTTTCCTTTATGCACTTGTAAGAAACGCGTAAATATTTTTCTGTTTTTTTTTTTTTTAGAACAGAAGTAAATATTTTTTTATTGATTTACATTTATGACTCTACAAATTAAGTATAAAACAAAATAATAAACATCATCGTGATGGATAAATATCATTGTTTCCATGGTGTAACAACGTAACCAGCATAGCTAATTAAGCCTTTAGGAACTACCTTCGGTAATGTTCTTGCCTGATATAAACTATATTTCATTTAACTTAATCAATCCAAGGCGGCTTATTGAGCATAATATCTATATGAAACTGAATCTTTAAAACACTTGGATGTATATATATAAAAAAAAATGGGTCAAAATTATATCTTCTCCTGAAATATCATTCTCTATCTCAGCTGGCAGAACTGCCTTTGTCCTTCAACCTTCAAATGTACATGTAAGAAAAGAATCGCACAACAAATATACTGTTGAATTCTACACATAATGCACAACATCATGCCTATCACATAAATGCATCCTAAAACCGTACTCCATGTTTTATAGATGTTAAGCAGCCCAACTATAACTCACAAAGTTGTACTCCCGGAAAACACCAATAAGTTGACAACTATGTGCAGCCACTTTTGTACCTTTTCAAGACTGGCTAACATACAGAACAGGGACCAAACCAGCCATCTTACCATCCCGTCCAGGGCGTTTCTTCTTCACCTGCAGTAGGGTTAAAATGTCCCAATGTCAAATAACTAACACATAATACATCATCATAAAAGTATGCCACAAATATAATAGAGGTTGCAAAATGTGCAAAATGGACAGGTTAGTGATAGCCCAAAAGAGGGTACTTTTCGTATGTGCCACAACGGGTTGAGTGGATTATTTATTGTACTTGAACCATTTGACCTATTAAACAAATAATATAATAACCCTAATCGACCCGTTAATAATACAAGGGTTGAACTTGCCATCTCTAGCATTAAGTAACCATTAACTAGACAACCATAAAATAACCCCTCATGTGTAGACAATATTTTATTCCCTCCAGGATTCAACACACCATTAGAGGTGTTCGCTAACATATTTAATACTATGTATGTATGTATTGAACTACATTGTGTACTTACATAGAACCATCCATCAACTTCGTACTCAATTTCAACCTCTTCTCCAGCAGTTAAATTCAACTGTAATTATACAACTAAAGTTAAAATACAAGTTTCAAACTATATATAAAAATAGAGTGGATTAAAAGTCGATGTACCTCATCATCACCACCGGCAGTGAAGTCATAAAGGGCTGATCCAGATTGTCCATTCCCTGAAGAGGATCGTTCCTCTTCGTGTGAGTCAAAGCTGCTTGACCCCTGCCCAGTCAACGGGTTCTCAAACGACTCGAACCTTTGGTGAACTGGTGATGAGTATGGAGGCGGTTCTTCAGTAATCTATAAAATGCTGATATAGTTAATAACTTTGACAAGGCGAAATTTAAAGTTAAGTAATACAGGTTCAAAAGACTAACCGGAGAACCATAACCCTCATAGGAAGAGGAACCACCTGAGGGCTTCTTGTGTCTGCTTGTACTTGACTTCTCCTGAAATTGCATGCAAAATCAGAAGATTTCATCAACAAACTGGCTATGGGTTCTAACTCATTGATTATGCTTTATATCTAACAATTAGAGGTAGCATTTTCAACCCATTAACATATAAGTTGTCAAGTTTGGGTCAGATTAAAAGATGAGCGTAGGTAGAGCGGTTTAAATCTTAAGCCATCCAAAGTGTTTTTAATGCATACAACCTTATAGATCCTTCTATTGAAACATTTAGATAATTAAAGGAAATAACAAATAATTGTGATTGTATTTGACGAATTAATTATTCATTAAAAAATTATAAAAACTTTTGGAAAAAGTTGTCTCAGGTAAGCCCAACCTGGCGCGTAAAATCAATGTTTGAACAGTTACCACCCACCCACCACCCAAGTGTTTATAATGCATACAACCTCATAAATCCTTTTATTGGTAACTTAAGATTATTACAGGAAAAAAAACAAATTTCTTGTGATCGTTTTTTAATGAACTACTTGCATCAAAAATTTTCAAGAAAAGTCTGACAAAAAATGTCTTGTCAACCCAAAAAAAAGGTTCGACCAGTTACATGTAACAGGCCATCTAGGCCATCAATAAAATCAATAATATGAGTTGCATTTGAGTTGAATTATAAGAGCATTAACAGCACTCATACAATCTAAACCAAGTTCAAAAAATACAGGAAGAATTTTAACTTGCATCATATACGCACCGTAGGTTGTGAAGACCCATAAGTCGAAGGTTTTGAGCTGAACAATGAAGGATAATTCATTCCTCCAAAGTGGGATGAAATTGATGTCTCCACTGACCCCACCGAATCTGGAGAAGAAGATCCAGAAGACCTCCCATCATCATCCTGCAAATAACAAATATATCTTAAATCATAATTAGAGGTGGCAAAATGTACGCGTTGGATCGGGTCGGATGACGGGTCAAAACGGGTAGTTTAAAAACGGGCTGAAGTGGTTCGGGTTAAAACGGGTCCGGGTCGAAACGGGTCATTTCAAAATGAGCTTAATTATATGTTTATTTAATCATCGTTATTATTTATTAAAAGCAATGTTAATATTTTCATGAAATAACAATGTATCTTAAAATTAAATGAAGTTTTTAAATGGATGTGAATTTAATCATTTAAATTGTGTATTTGTTAATTTAGACATAAAAAAAATTTTACTCACATAATAGAATTACATAATTACACAGTAAGACAAAAATTTAATCTAAAAAACTACGTACCTTTTAAAAATCACAACGGCTCGAAGATTATGCTACAATTCTTTAATTTTATTATTGATAGATGTAAAATAAGTTAATATATTTGGGAATTTGAAAATATAAAATGTAAATTTCCTAATTGATTCAGATCGCTATCAGCTAGTTAAAGTTTAAATTGCAACTAAATAGTTATATAAAATGGGAAAAGTCAAAACTCCTCTTTCACTGTAAACGATGATCATGTATAACATCTCCCACCCAATTGTACCCATGTGTATCTAGATCTCGGCCCAGATAAACCCAATTGCAACTCAATTACTTTTCACATCCACCCATTTTGACCCGTTCATATATTTGCAGCCATCCAAACCTACCCAAACTTCGTGAGAAGTCACCCAAAAGGCCAAAACCACCCAATAATATGTGTATGGGCTATTATTGCCGCCTATAATCATAATGAACAAATATATCTTTTGCCGTTCTAAAAGAAAAAATAGATAAATAAATTTTTAAAATTATGAATGCACTAAACCATAAACTAAGGAGCCACCCTTACATCAACTTCTGCGGTCTCTAAAAGAGTTTTAGCCCACATGTCATCATAACTCATTGAAGGTCTAGAAATAATGTTCTCATCGTCAACATCAGGTGCATCAGTACCAGCCCCAGCAAGAAACTCATTAACCTAAAAAAGTAAAGTTATGTAATCAGATATAGCAAGTTAAATGATAAGCAGAAAAGTTGAAGACAAGAAAGTTGAGACGTTAGCCCTAGACTAGATAAATTCTCACCCTATTCATTGCAGGAGCATTATTCCACAAACCGTCATCGGCTAGACCTGTAGCCCAGGCATTTACGAGATCATCGTCAAGATTGTCAGACTCCACAGGTGCTGGTTTAGTGGCCTCATATATGAGTTCAGATATTCCTGTAGCAACAGCAACATCTCTCATGCCACTCGATGCAGTAATATTGTGCCGATTTCGATAGATATCAATAAGCTTTGCACTGTTGTACATTGGAAACAAAAAGATGTAAATTACCAATAAGGAAAACTGAGAAATTTGTTTGTTATCAAAACATAAAAAATAAATAATGATATTAACTTTTCATAATAGCCTGCGATATATATTAGGTAACGCAAAAATTTCATGTGTATTCTCCTTAAACCATGAAATAACATATATATCCTTATAAAATTTAAAATATCACATATGTCCACAGTAAACATTAAAATATCATATATATATATATATGGGGGATGGGAATATAAGGCTGTTAAGTACCTAAGCTTAGGTGTGGAACACTTAAATATTTCTTTTTTAATCCATAAAATTCATGGAGGCCATGTGATTTATTTAAAATTCAACAAATATTAAAAAATTATGTGAGGGGTTCCACACCTTAGCTTTGATAACGGACAACCTTATATTCACTTTTCCCTATATATATATATATATATATATAAAAAGAAATAATTAAATCCGTTTTAATTGATTTAAAATATTAAAACTTTAAAGTAATGAAAAGAAAATTATGTTCCCTCCCTCATTGTGTTGAGTACCCAACACATATCCATGAAAAGAATTTTCCAAACCAAATGTTCATATTAATTCACATGCATCTTGTATCTAAAGTCGGCAACATGCAAATAACCATTTGTTTCTGCTACTTGCTGAAATTATGATTATAGAAACTCATGTGTAATTATCAATTGTTCTATAATCTAATCATAAGTCCTTAGGAAAAAGCTACATACATGAAATTGTGATTGTAGAGTCTCATGAGTAATTATCAATGGTTCTATAATCCAATCATAATTTTTTCTGTGATATTTTCTCTACATCATTTCTTGATACGTATCATATTTCATCACACCAACACGAAAAGTCAATACCAGTTTACCAAAAACCAATAGGTTTTGCCACGTTGTATTCTACAAGACTAACTATTTATTTGATAATTATATACAAGTTTTAGGTTATTAACTATTTGATATTAAACTAATTGTCTGTTAGGATATATATGATATTTTAAAATTTACAAAGATACATATGATATTTTCTAAGGAGTTTATACATAAAATTCTTCCTCGAGTAATTATTCATTCACTTACTAACAGAACTGTTTGTGAAACTATTATTTTGATCAAATGAAAGACCCAATGTAGGTTGATAAGATAAAACCAGCTACCAAGTAAAGCTTATAAGATTTGGTTGTAAAATAAGTGAGGTCACTAATTTGATCCAAGCTTATAACAAGACGGTTTTTGTGTAATTTCCAATGATTACCTTGTTGGCCCTAGAGGTAGATACTTTGATCTTGGAACATAGCAGAATAGTGAAACAAGATCTAGGAGCCTTTCATGCGTCTCATAGAGCTTCTTTAGTTCGTCATCAGTCCACTCCTTTTGGGCATTATCATGGTTACGCATTTCCCTGCAATCCAAAGTACACATATATTCATATTATTTATGTATACTTTTAAAACAACTAGCAGAAACCGAACTACTAATGATGTGTACGGCTGTACGCACTTTATAAGATCATCTTGTGCACTGTACATATCATCCAGGACCTTTAGCATTGGACTAAGCAAAGATCCAAGACCAGTACCACTAGCTCCTTGATCTTCTCCATTACTAATATGCATATCTGAAAATTGAGACTGCACACCCCCTTGAGCTAGAGCATGTAAAAACTCATAGATTTGTATCCTGTAAGGCTCGCCAGATCTGATTGCCATAGTAGTAAGAGCCTGGGCAGCAATTATACGAACCTGAAATGAAAATTTCCATCACAGGATTGCATCAGAAAGGATACCCCACGGGTAACTCGGTAAATTACTCAAATGTGATGTAACATATTGTGTTAATTCATGTTTCGATAGAAGACAAACCACCTTAACAAACACTGCCGCTAGATCGACACATCTTGTAAAAGATCAGATTTCTAAAGAAAACCTTTGGTCAAAACCTAGATAGGGTTATTAACGAATGAATCACAGTATGATATAATGAGGCGACAGATGGATCCAAAAATCTATAAGTCTTCAATATATATATATATATACACACATATATACTTAAGTAAAAGAATCTTACTAAACGAATATACATATTGAAGACTCCTAAAGTTTGACCATAGATGTAAAAGATCTCATGTTTTTGCATCTAAGATCCATCTCAACTCTATTAAAATGTCAGGTCAACCATCAATAACATATAAACCAAAGTCAGTGTGGGTGTATGTGTATGTTCGTGCATAGCAAAGTCATTTCTTAAAGAAAATTAAATTTAATGTAGTATATAGTCTCTATAATATGTGTGTATTATATACATCCAAGACCTGAGAGAGTGAGAAGAAGAGTCATTTACACATATTGATTTGACCTACTAAAAAGGATAGTCAAAAGAATAGATGTGCCTAAGGAATAAACAAGTGAGGCATGACAATCATTGAGTATCAGGAATTCTTTAAAGGTTGTACCTCCCAGCTGCCAATGAAAGCACATCGCTGCAGCCGAGTGAGAGCATTCGCCAAAGTTGGATTACGAGAACTAGCAGCTGCAACCATTTTATCTGCATCTAACATCATGAGTGCAGTACCAGGAGGAGTTGCTGATTCCCAAGCATACTCAGATGCAGCATAATTTGCATTTTCACCAAGGAACCACACCTGTAAGTATTTAATAGCACATTACAAGATAATCATCAGTTAATCATGTGTAATTAACTCAAAGAATATGCATTTGACAGAATATAATGATCATTACCGCTGCTTGAACGAGTCTCTGTAAAGCCAGAGCCGACTTTGGATCAGTTGCAAATACTCTATCAATTGATGTAAGCCCAGACATGGAACCAGGTTGCGGAGGTGGCAGATCAAGAACTATCGTGACTGCTTCAAGAGCTGTATGTTTTCCTTCTGGACCAGCCCCAACCAAGCATGTCTGAAAGGGAAAACAGTCACCAGACATCAAGATAAAAAGTCTGAAAGTAATTATATTCGAGTAACACAATACCAAATTGATTTTATATTCTATTATGTACATTATCCAGAAATAATGTATATCTTATACATTTAAACGAACCTCTGATGTAGAGTGTAAACATGAGACAGCAAAAATTGTTATACAAAGGTAATTTAAAAAAACTTCAAACAAGTGGCATGAGGAGTCTCAAGTATGCATTTGTCGACTTCAATGTCGAAATAATGCATTAACATGTTGAATGTTACCTCATGCATTGCAAATGCTAAAACTTGGAGATTAGGCTTTATATGGAGTCATATTACATGCGGAAAAAGGTTAAGCATTAATGCATTATCAATGGAAAATTATAGAAAAACCAACCTTCCACAGCAATTGCAGCACATCAGCATCAATTTTTCCAGGTACTTTAGTAGCAAATACTCTTGCTATTTCTAGTAGTGTCACTGCCATATCTGGAGTTGCCTGTAAGAAAGTATTAAAATATTTATTAAAAAAATAAAAAATAAAAAAAAAATAAGAAAAATACGATAAATTCAATTCATGATAGAAATAGCCATAAGGTAACAGCTTGTAGAACAAATTCATGTTGTGGGCTTAGAATATGCTTTACTAGAAGAGATCTACTGAATATTCACGGGGGTGATGATATACATAAATACTACTAGATTATAACAAGAGTAAATTATATTTCCATCCCATTGCTTTTAAATATTCCTAGAAACAATCCGTATACTTTGAACTCTACCCTTTCAGTCCCTACATGGTTTCAAGTGCAACGTTTAGGTTCAGAACCAATCATATGCACACATGGATGACAAATGACTAAAACACCCTAATATATGGAGAGAGAGAGAGAGAGAGAGAGAGAGAGAGAGAGAGAGTTTACTGTGTCATATTTCAAAAATGGATTCCCTAATCACAAATACAAGGTGGCACAAAAAAATGCCTAAAACAAGCCCAAGGTGCATTTTACAGTAACTACTACCATAGAATCTAAATATAATGCCTCTATCAAAGTCAACTAAGACCAATAAGGATTCTATGGTATAAAAGAAACTGAATGAAGAAGGAAAGCCAACAAGAGATCAGATCAGAACATTTAATACCCAAACATATAGCTAGATTCTGATATCAAAAAGTAGTTATATTTGTAATTAGCATAACAGTACCTTAAACCGTGCATGCAAAGTGAGCAAAATATCATTCAATAAAGCAGCCGACCAAGCAGGATCAGAAAGCTCTGATGCAATCATTGATTCTAGTTCAGCAAAAGTTTCTTGCGGGCTTTGCATCCATATAAGTGCTTTAATCACCATTGCACGGACATAAACACATTCACATGCCACAGTTGTACGTACTACCTCCATTAATGAAGCCAGTAGACTTGCAACCGTATCTTTGTTGCCTGCTCCATTTAACATGGAAGGGAGATGTCAAATACCAGAAGGGAGAGCAAAGGAAGACAATAAATGTAAAAGCAAGTGTACAGCAATGCCACCTAACATGAATAAAATCAGTTGGATAACAAACTAAACTACTAAAGTATTACATTCAGTATGGAAAGACTTCCTTTACACTACAAAGACTATTTTCAGCCAGATTCTTTCAAACGACACATTAACAGATCCTAAAGGCAATTGTAACATTTCACATTTGCATCACCAACTCACCAAGTATACAAAGAATGACCAAGACGCCAAATGTCACTTCCAAAAAAATTCCCTCCAGAGACGTTCAAAGTTTTTAATTTATAGTAGAAATGATTGGATACATATTATAAGGATTTGAGATATCAACATTGTAAAAGACTACAGTCTTGAAGGGTACCTAGTGTTCTTGTGTTTGTCGAACTAGGTGGCAATGTGTTGATAGGGTAGGTAGGGTAACTGACCAAAACAGGTAATATTTAAGTACACATGCGAAAATGAAAGTCACAACTTTTTCGACCAACTTTTTATAAATCTTAAAGCCAATATTGGTATAAAAAATTAAACATCTTATCCTTTTTATCAGAACTATAAAGTTGTAAGCATATGAAGTCACATCCGACTGGTTTTCTATATAGCTAATTTAAATCATTTACCAGTTCGACTTACAAAAACTATGGCACGCATAACACAAATACTGGATATTGACTAGTCTAAAAAAAGGTGTTACAGTGATGCATAATATTTTGTGTTGGTAAATATAACTATTTGATAAAGACGTCTACGCGGAAAACGATCCAATTACCTTCAAACTGAGATTTCCCGTCCTCCAGCTCATTACTTTCAGCAAACGTATTAACATCACCTCCTTCCTCAATTTCATGTACACCCAAAGAAAACGCAGCAGCACGACTTTTCCCCATTTCCTGCACTACCCTAGCTGCAGCATGAAGTACAGGCCGAGAGAAACTACGAAAAGAACTCTCCAGTCTGTAACAAATTGACAGAAAAATGATGAAGTTCTACAAGTAAAACAAACAACCAATGCATATAAGTTAGAATAGTGTAGACTTTAGACAAAAAGTGGTTTCAGTCAGCCCAACCCAACATCGCCTGTTTCAACGGGAATCAAGAAGCTACTTGTTTTGACCCTTATTCCCTAACCCAGGTCGCCCAATCCGCCCATTTTGGCACCTCCAAGTTCTAATAATCTGAAACATGTATAATCATATTAAATAAGCACAACGACCTTCTCATCACAAGTTTTATAAGCAGCTGCGGACGTCTCGCCTTTGAAGATTTATCTTTGTCCTTCACAGATGGTGCTTCAGGGGCCTTAAGAACTTCTCTCGTTAGTCGATACCAGCCAAAAGCTCGTTCTTCGGTCCTGCAGTTGACTATATTAGCAATAATTCTTAAGTCACATAACTAGTTTCTGCACATCAGCCAAAGGCATAGCCAACCCCCTACCCTAAAACAATCTTCAACCTTTGCTCTAGAACTCTACATTTAGAATTTATGGCAATAAATGATATCCAAAGTACACACGTCCTCTGCATAAGAAAAATTTAGAGGATTGACTGACATCCTCCACGCATAGAGAGTTGACTTGCCATACATTGACATAATTTTTCTAAAATAGTCGCTGATAGCAATATAGCATTAACAAGTCTCATGATAGCATTTCATTGAGAACTTATAATGAGGCTATCAAATATGATGTTTAATTCATTTTTAATAGTCACTGATAACTGTTACTACAAGTGTTAAAACTATTTATTTTGGTGAAATTTATATATATATATATATATATAGGGGGGGATTATCAAATAAGAACAGTTTTAAACTAAGAACGGTGAGAACACCTTAAAAACATCATTTTGATACATTAAAAGTCTATAAAACTGACATATTGCATAACTACTTATCATTATTTAAGTGTTTAACAACACATTGATTCATCAAAATCGAAAAAATCACGATTTTTGTTGGATGCATCCATCTTGGATATATATACACACACACAAACACTAATCACTAATACACATATATCTTTGAAAATATCAAATATTATTTCATAAGAATTGAATACTAACACAAATTAATTGAATTAAACAAATTGTGTAAATATAGAATATTATAGTCTAAATTCTTTGAGAATTTTTAGAGTATATGGTTGGAGTTGTTTTGAACCAAATTAGAGAAAGAACACCCCTGACATAGGAATGTTATTCCAAATAAACCATGGCAGTAAATAACGAAAACAGCATATAACAAAATAAAAGACAATGCATGGACATAGTACCTGTCACCAGAGTCAGATTTCCCCAGTACACAGAGGATGGCCTCAAAACAAACTCTGTCACTGGGATCAAGGAGGAGCTGGTATAGCAAAGAGGTAAACTGATTTTTAACATCTGGTCTTTCTGTAAAAACAAAAATTATAATCAGACCTTGAGAGCAATTACTTTCAAAGAAAATCAAACAATTTGACAATATCAGCAATAATTACCATCCAGTGACTTAGCTCTAGATATTGCATGGCACAATCTGGCCAGAGCAACCCTAGCAAGCACATCATGTAAATGCAAAACATCCTGCAGAGCTCCTGATTCAAATAAGATCTACAAACTTTAGTGGACTAGGTTAACCTGGTAACTATTAACAGTGTCACTTATCAGAAGAGCAAAAATTCCAACATACCACCAGGCTGAGCAAGCTTCCCTATAATAAAAAGAGCAAAAAAAAAATAAAATTAGAAACTTCATGAAAAGTCGAAGCACCCACAAGAGATGAGGATGAGAGCAGTATTCATGAGACACTTTCAGTTTAAGCTTAAATGGAAACTTGACTGCATTTGGGTCAAATACATGACCAGTACTGTCGTAGTTTATAGACAACTAATAAATTAAATAAAATCATAACTTCTAGACATTTTTCAATGGCCAATTAATCTTATCGCCTTACTTTCATTTAAAATAAAATCCTATTCTTTTAAGAGGCAATATAAAATCTCTCTTAGCAAGCAAAAATGTAGAACTCAAAATGTGGACAGGTATTTTTAAACATCACCAACTTCATATTGATGTAGTCATGTAGATATAAGCAGATAATGTAAAGAATATGTTTCTTAGCAACATACAAAAACATTAAGAATGTAGATGAATAGCATCATCACTTAGAATTCTCAACAGAAGGCCATGTGTAACTTGATTAAATAAAAATTATGTGCCAAAATAAGAGAACGTGTGAAACTGAAATCATGAGACCTCAAGGTTTAAAACTATAAATATACAAAAATTACCTAAAGCCATTGCCACGGCATAAGGATCTCTTGTCGCTAGCTCAGAGATAATCTCCAAAGAATGTCTAACAGCCACTGGATCAGCAAATGACACTCTGCAGTCAATATGAGTTTTACTTAGAAATAGTGGCAGAACGTGAAAAATTTTATTCGGAGGGCCAACATATATATTTTTTTATTTTGGAAGGATTGAAATATATACGAGCAGTTATTGGAATAAATATTATATAAAACATCTCTTATATACACATTTACATATGCTTCAATCAGACTTTGGGAGGGCCACACCCTCTCTAGCCTCTACTAACTTCCACCCATGCTTAAAAATCAAATTAGTTCGTAAAACCTAATAAAGTAGAGCTTCATAATCCTTAATAATAAGAAACCATAAGTGAGTTTTTCATCAAAACACGAAGACATTTAACATCATTCAGCTGCTTAAGTCGGATGAAAAGTAATTAACAAGGTGACTTGAATCCAGTAATTAGAAAGAAGAGCATTTTTGTAACTTGAATCCATTTATATATTTACTTATTTAGTTGGCAAAAAAAAACATATCATCTGTTAGTAATTAGTGATCAGTAAAACGGGCTCTTGTGATCAGAAAACTGTGCTATCAGTTACTGTCTCGCTCTATTTTATAATTCAGTAGCAATGATATTCCAATCTTGGGTTCTCTAATTCGTCTATTTAGTTTGGTTATCTTAGAGAAAAAAGGAGCACCATAATAACTTAATATAACAAAGTACAAACCACTTATTACCTTAAATAATTAGTAACTAAATCAAGAAGTGTTAACAAACCAAGTAATTCTCTAAAAAAGTAGAATGAAAAACAAAAAAAAAAACAACTAACCCCTGCACCGCACGATGAAGAAATATTGGATTTCCTGGATCCAAGGGGAGTCTTCTTAATGCACTCATGGAAGCATATTGAAGATTACTCCGAATTATGGACTGATCAATCAATAAAAGCTAGTAAGGATTAAAAAATTAGATGAAACCAGCAAGTAGGTGTAAACATTATGTTTTCAGATAGGGCCATATGCCCATATCTGCCCTTTGATTGTAAAGCGGGAAATATCAAGAACACAAGTTTTACACCTCAGAGGTGGGTAGCTTATAAAAACCTTAAAACCTCTCATGTCATTAAATAATGCAAAGAAACACCTCAGAGATACAAATAGTTATTGTTTTATTGTGTGCTTGGTCCACCCCAAGATACAAATTCAAAACGTGCACCCTGGATCCTTAAAACAAATATAAGTTCAAAACTCACAACTGTATTTCCCGTAAATCAACTATTAGGTTCTCATCCACAATAGTGTGTAGATTAGTTTGTTGGTTTAGTAAAAAAAAATTGGGTTGGACTCTGGAATCCATACAAGATAGACATAATTCAATGATGGCTTCTTGTACTTCTATGTGATAACAATGAGAGCTAAACCATACAAAATTACCTCTTTATCGCCACCTTTTGCCCCAAATATCCCTTTCTTACGTTTATCAGGGGTATCAGCAACCTGATAAGAAATATAACATATGTCATAATCTATTCTAGTCAATATAACAGAAGTATAAGCAAAACCAATAAATAAGTAAGAACAACGCATAACAAACCTTATCAAGAATACCAAATACTATTTCGTACAATTTTCGCAAAATCTCAGGAGTATCAGAAGCATATGTAAGAGCCTTCAGTGCTTGAAGCCTTCGTGCATGAACTTCAAAAGGATGAAGAAAATAAACAGAAAATAAAATACAATGAGAAGAAAGTGGGTAGCATGTGAAAAGTGTTTTTGTGACCATCATTTGAAAACAGATAAGAGATATCCGGTACAGAAAAAACTCAAACATGTAAAGTTGGCATTGAAATGAATGTCAATGATGATGACAAGTATTAAACAGATTAATAAACACCCATGTAACTTAAGCCGTCCTACGTTGCTAACACTTGAGATTGAGACCTATAGGGGCACTAATCAGTATAGTAGTTATCAATTAAGTAAAGTAATAGAATCAATTCACAGAATGCATAAACTGACTACGAAAAAAACATTCACAGAATCAATTCAAGAGGATCAATTCATGTTGTAAAACACTTATATATTAAACACATATTCATATGTATTTTAGAGAGACTAAGAAGCTTGCCACCCCAACATTAAGATCTCAATATGGACCAAGAGCACCATACCGCCATCATAGAATGATAATTCCACTGCAACAAAACAACATAAAGGCTGATGCTGACCACCAATTTTAGTAACACTAACTAACCTAAAAGATCAAAATAGTATTTGGACTTGCTAGATTCCATTTTCTGGCACAACTTAATCGAAAAACATATGTCAAGCAAAACATTGTTGCTTCACTTTAAGCAACTATCTCATTTGCATGTCCGTATCTAAGGCTCTATGCTAATATTGGTCATCACTTAACAATACAATCACGTTTACTTCTTCCGAATTTGGCCATTAGCAACTCAGTGTTAAAGACAAGATGTTCTCCTATCAAATTGAATTACATATATGTAGAATTATTCTATCCCTTTTCATGAGACAGTTTGTGTTGATGTAATAAAAGAAAAGGCCCATTACGATCACTGGCTAGTTGCTACCCTGAATAATCGACCCATTTTACCAAGCAGTCTCGCAAACTATTGCTTCTTTTCTAAAAGTAACAAAGAAAGTAAGTAAACACCCAATGCCGTCTTCCACGGATTTTGGGTCCCAATACCACAACGGTGCATGGGGAGGTTGAGATGTAGGCAGCCTTACCTCTACCAAGGTAGAGAGGCTACTCTCATGTTCTATCTAAATAATAGAAAAGGACCTCCGGCCAATTATGTCTAAAAGCAGCTTCTAAAGTTCATGATCCTTTGTCATGGCAATGTATATTATCACCAACTTTTCTATTATTCTCTAATTCTGTGATTCCAAATACACTATATCTTCTTGTAAAGAAATAACAGATACTGCCTCGTGAGAAATATCCAAGCTTCTAACATAGTGGTCACGATGATCTGATATGCATAGAGTTGATTACTAGACATGATTACAAACCCCCAGATTCGGAGCATCATTGTTGATAGCAAAAAATCCCAAGATAATATTCTTAATCGCCGCATCATAACCACAAAAAATAAACCAAAAAATAGATACAATGTATTAATTTATAAGAGTAAGAGCACATGGCAAAATAAAATAGGGAATCACGTACATTCAAATTCAGAATTTAAGGCCTCTGTAGAAAGTCGATCTAGTATTCGAGGTACGACATCTGCTCGAGTGACCCCACCAACAGCATCAATGTCAGCTAAAGCATCCCAATTTGGTGTAGGAATCCCGCCACCCGGAGTTAGACCTTGTGCTCCAGTATCAGGCAAAATTCTTGCCAAATAATAATAGACATAACGTAGTATAGTCCTATCCTCACATTGCTGACCAAGCTGCAGAATGGATCAAAAAAAAAAAGAACACAATAATACAACATAAAGGATAAAACACAACATAAAAAATTCAACTTAAATAACCCTTAGTACTACACGACAAAAAGCAAACACTGGAACTTTACGTAAATGAATAAACTACTAATACTAATGTACTAAATTAACATACTTTTAGGGTTTGAAAAAATTCTGCTTTTAATTACAAATGATGTTCAACCACATAGTATACCCATGCTTGCAGATATATAGTGGTTTATAGATGGTAAAATGTGTTCATAATATGGCAAAATGGTCTTATAGTTAGGAGGAGATTCTTATGAACTTGCAACTTTAACTTTCAATATACTCAGTATATCAACGATCTTCCAAAAGTACGTGTTTTAGAAAAGACAAGCATATACAAGTAAATTCATACCATAAGAAGAGAAGGTGCAAGAGACGGATCGACGGAGTTGTACACGGCAAGTTTAGGGAACACATGCTGCACCAATTGTCTTTGGGACTTTTTCTACAGAAATGCAATACAAGGGCTATAAATTTACAGTCTGGTGAACGAATAACTAATATAACATTCATAGACAAGAAACTCATACTTGATCAGATGAAGCCGCTAACTCATGGATACTCCTTGCAAGTTGTGCATAAGAAACTGGCTACAGATAAGAATATAAACAAATTTATTGGGGCTCTCACAAACAAAAAGATCAAACGATATATCAAGAACCACAAATTTAATCAACATCACTCAAACTCAAAGCATAATGAAATATAAATATGTATATATATATATATATCACAACTGCCATGTGTCTTCCTTGTTTAAATAATAATGAACAAGGCACAAATGAGATCACCGCTCAACTGAAACAAAATTTGATATATCATGTGCGTACGAATCATACTTGAAAAGGAAAATTTGAGAAAGCATTCGGCCAATCAGCCGTACTCCAAAATTTATTGTATGTATACAACTTAAAAACGCATATATTGTGATTCAACATTCAAATACATATGCACCCGGACATCCGGTAGTTATTTAACCGACGTGGCAACTTGTATGAATGCCAATGGCACCATATACAGAAGACACATCACCAAAAGTAGTGTCAGATACATAAAAAAGACTAAATTTAAATACAATTTCGAGCTATTTACATATATCCTATGAACACTACAACCTATATCATACTTCTCGATATCTCATATTCCTACTTACGGCTTCCGGTTACCTTGGCACCCTAAAATCACTTATTTAAAATAGATAATCAAGCTTAGTCTAACTAGAATTAGGTCACTTATTAGTTACGGTTGCATAAGCACAGTTATAATTCATCTAACTAATCAACTAATATCTTTAATAGTAGTATATACATACAGAATGATATATACCTTTTTCTTGTGGTGCTTATGAGGAATACGAACAGCGGCTCGAGCAGCAGAAACGGCGTCGTTTTGGATCTGCATCAAAGTAGATCTTTTAGATTTCCGATCAGTAGTCGCCGGAGCAGCTACTGCTTTACTAAACGGACTAGATGGCCGTTGATGCGACGTCGTTGTAAGCTGTGCTGACGTGGAAGAAGACTGTGGTTTCGGTGGCGGTGGTGCTGACGTAGGATCTGAACTTATTAGATCCATTAACGTCATTCCAGAAGAATCCTGTTACATTACATACAACAATTATAAGTGACTAGAATTTTAGATAATTTGGAATTATAAAATTAGAAATGGAACACTACTCACCGCCATGAGAATTTATTGAAAATGTATTTTTGATTAATTTTATATTTGATTTCAGTGTTAGTGAAATTGGAGGAAGACGGAATGATGGATTTGGTGCTCCAAAGAGTTGGAGCTCTCTCTCCGATTGATTTCGTTTCTCTGTAAAGTTACAGAGTTTTTTGAGTTCTTTTTCTTTCGAGACGAGAATGTTTATTCGAGAATCAATAAATTACAAAAACCGTCCCCATGATTTCTTCCTTTTATCTGTATGTATCTTTTTCTCATATTTATCAGTATGTATCTTTTCTCATATTTTTCATATCTATATGAACAAATAAACTATAAATCATCACGTATAGTTCATGATCTATTTAGAAGAAGTTTGTTCGTTTATATATATTGACGAACGTTCGATAAAATGTTCATGAACATCTGTCGGTAAAACATTTTAGATCAATTTTGACCACTAAAATCAAAATTATAAATGTTCGATAAAAAGTTATAGATAATGAATATCTTGTAATATTGAATTTGAGTTCTAGTATTTATGATTATATGTTTGTTCGTTTGTTTTCGTTTTGTTGAGTTCATTCGTTTATCTGAACATTTGTTCATGAACATAAGCGAACAAACATGAACTAACCATTTTCTTAACGAACGGACATGAACACAACTTTGTATTCGTTTATCCATCTATGAACCGTTCATTAAGCTAAACAAATACACATGAACAATACCTCGTTCCTGTTTGTTTGATTCCTTTACATGTTTTAATAAATCATTCCATTTTCACTAATATATCCCTTTCATTTTTTATTCAATATTTTTCTCATGTTTGTATCATTTTCATATAAAATGATTGGAGATATATTGGTCATCTTATTTAAAAGTGATGGTTTATGGATCATGATAAACTAAACACAGATTTTTTTAATCTACCCAATAACTAATTTCAGGTTGTTGATTTAACTTACTCATTAATTAGTGTATAGGTTTCTCCTTTACGCTAAGTAAATTTCCTTAAATTGATATGTTTATGGGTTAAATGCAAAAAAATAGAAACTAATTTTGGTCGAATTCAAGTAATTAGCAATGTTCTATGAGTCTTTTACTTTTTAGAAATCATCTCCTATTTATTTAAGTAACTAGCAATATCGAGGAAAAATTTTATTTTTAGGAACCATCTCTTATTTATTTACATAAATATAGTAACATAAATAGTAATTTATGTCTGACCATATATGACTATGATAGAAGATGGTTTCCAAAAAGTAAAGCGTTTATAAGATATTTTTAAGTACGTGAATAAATAGAAGATAGTTTCTAAATAGTAAAATAAAAAATAAAATAATTAGATGACATTGTTAATTACAAGAATTCGACTAAATTTTTTTTTTATTATTTTTTTTTTTTTGCATTTAACCTTTGTTTAAAAAGCTAATGTTCTTTAAAGTTGACAAAGCCAAATGGGCCATAAATTGGACTACCAAAAAGGGGGCCGAAGGTAGGATTGTAGGATCATTAAGAAAAGGTTCTTGAAAATTTATTACTCGTACTATTTTTTTATGTTTCAACTAGCTCATATGTTAACATTTTGATGAAATGCAATTTAACTCTCGAGAATCAGTAAGTTGTTTAAATTACTTTGTATGCCAACGTAAATTACTATTACATCCAATTATTTAAGGTTTATTAAGATCCAACACAAAGGTTAACAAAACATTTTTTAAGGAAAATTCGTTTGATCAAATGATGATGTGTACATCTGTATAGTTGATTTGGTACTCTACATCCAATTCACCAGAATAAAAACCTTTTACCCCCCAAAAAAAGTCATTTCATCGACTACTAATTAATGGTATTGAGGTTTACGAAATGGTGAAACCATAAGACATTACATAAGGAATGTAACAAACGCCATATATTACTATATCTTCATTCCTGCAACACAACACTTT
Organism: Erigeron canadensis; assembly: GCF_010389155.1. Classification (NCBI taxonomy): domain Eukaryota; kingdom Viridiplantae; phylum Streptophyta; class Magnoliopsida; order Asterales; family Asteraceae; genus Erigeron; species Erigeron canadensis. The sequence continues at coordinate 45,990,663 of NC_057761.1, read as the reverse complement.
GGCTGCTCTGAGACTAATTGTTCTACCCTCTATTAGATTTGACAGAAACCCATTATGACAATTATCTCATTTGGAGACATTAAGCCAGCTCTACAAACAGAAAGAAGAAAAAATAGATAAAAGAAAGAAAAAAAGGAACCACATATAGACAACAGTTGGTCAAATGGTCAATTACAAGTGGTCTCTATGTGTAATGCTATACGACCAACTACTTTCTTGACTTATAAAAAACCAATTACTACTAGACATTTTCAACTTCAGAATGGAATATGAAACTTGGAAAACTTGTAGTGATCTCCCTGCATTTCACATAAGTTTAAGTTAGTATCGTTATTATATAAGCACATGCTTATACGAAATTAGTAACATGATCCTACTTTAGATATGGAAGAGTCATAATCTTCAACAATGCAGGATTTCGGTTTACAAAACTGTGCCAATCTGATTGGTTTATTCTTCCATCCCCGTCTTTATCAACTTCTAAAAATGTCTGCTCAAAAGTCATGTCAAAACATTTAGTTTCAACAAAGACAAAATGTGAAATATCACAAGATCACTGAAATATAACTGACATCATCTAGCATTTTCTCGATAACTTCATCAGCCAGGTTCAAGTCAGCCTCACATAGCAATTCAATTAACATTTGCTTAACCTGTAAAAGTGTATTATGCATAAGTTAGCGTCATATATGAGGAGATTCGTTAACGATCAAGATCATGGCCATCTATGTAGCAATGAACTACTTAGTAGTCTAGTACAATTGTATAATAGTACCTCTTGGCGTTCAATGAATCCTGTTCCGTGTATATCATAAAGCTTGAATGAAACTAGAACATAAATAAAGTGTATTAAAAGATCGTTGCTGGTTATACAGAAGTTAAATTTCTAGTAATTGTGGTTAACTTACAACTAATTTTGTCTTCTCTTGGGGCTTTATCGTGGAACACATTAAGTGACCTAACAAAGTCACCAAAATCTATAGTCCCCTTCTGTTTCACGTCGAAAAGATCAAAAATCTGCTTATGAAAGTGTAGAGGCATTAGCAGCGTTATAGTTAAGAACAGCCACTGGCGAGAATCAAGGATTTAATGGAATTTGCAAGTTAAATACGATAATGGTAATTAATTAAATGAGTTAGAAACTAAATGTAGGAAAAACATACCCGGTTTGCAAATATATTATCTTTCTTCTTATTCTCGAATAAAGCTAGATGGAATTTTTCCTGCATATCCAACGAACTTGCAATATATAATGCATGTTGAAATAGACTCACATGTCATACAGAGTAACACATAATGGGGTATTATTGGTCATGTCTCATTTAAAAATTGTGGCATGGATTACCTTGTTTATTAGCCCATCATCAATTACTAGACTGCTTATGTTCTTGTATAACTCATACAGTGCTTCAACTTCGCTTACACTAACTTCAGAGACAAAGCAACAACCAAAACAACAAATCAATAAACTAAGTTTTAAACCAAAACTCTAAATGAGAAGTGCAAAAGTTACATGTAAACGGATGAGGTTTTTGTTTTTCATCATTTCCAGTTAAAGTGAGTCCTTTGACTCAGATGTGCGCAGCCTAACCAAAGTATCCCCGTGGTCACTTCCAAACCTTTCCCTAACCACCCCCTATCTAGTGAGGTTTGAACCTGAGACCTCTTGTGAGGACATCCGTTCTCCTCACCACTAGACCACCTTGGTAATGGCTCATCATAGGTAATCTTCCTAGTGAAATTATTCTCAATACATTAGTAAATAAAATTAGTAGTGCTTCTCAGTTACTACTCTGTATAAACATTAAACAATACTTCCACATTTGCTTAGAACCAAAGCCCCGACTACGTTTTCAACAACCATGGCATACTTAGGAGACTAACAATAAAAGGTTAATAAGAATGACTTAACAAGCATTAGACAACCCCAAAAAATTATTGATTTCGCATTCAAAATGTACAAGCTAAGCTACCAAGGTGGGCAAAATGCTGAATGGACAAGTAAGTAGAAAAAGTCAACTTACAAGCTGTTTGAGAGGCAAGAATTATTGGATCCTCGTGTCTTAAAAGATTTTTACTCAACACTTTCTTTGAACTTTTCTCCAATGGTTTTTTCGGTGTAAAACTGAAACACCCCTTCATGACAACAAATGGCAGTACAGGATTATGTAGGTCCCTAGCGCACGAACACGTTGAATTGGTAGAATTGGTAGCGAGTATGCGGATATATATCTGAACTATCACATATTCACATTCATTACAAAAATCAGAAACCGAAAATAATCTTCTTGAAAAGTTTTAAAACATTGAACAGAATATATCAAGGTTATCATCGATCTATTAACAGGATGTTGATTGCTAAATAATATAAGACCATTATTACTCGTATTATAGATAGTATGTTACTACAATAAGTAGACAATTATAATATATTGTTATTCCAACCAGTAATTAACTAACCCGGCTATGTATATTCGAATAAACAATTGCACTCAGTCTCCATGTTGCGAAATTATCTCTATAATAATGTGATCATATCTATCATTGATTAATTTGTCCCATAGTTGACAAACTGGCTCTTCCTATCAAATGACCCTTTTCTCTAATTAAACTATACATATATATAACCTCCTTAATTAGAAAATAGACCACACTGAACTGCCATGATTTACTCGATCTATTTTTGAATTCACTTATAACATAATTATGAACTGTGCACATTAAAACTATATATTTACAGTACTGTCCAAACTATCAGTGTAACTTAGGGGGTGTTTGGTGTTGCTTTTTCAAAATAGACTTTGCTTTACGCTTTGAAAAAGCATATATGTACTCCAAAACCGTGTTTGCATGACAGATAATTATTTTTTCATCCAAAAACTTTTTAAAATTTTGTATTTTTCCGAATGTTTCCCTTGGTTAAAGGGTACCCAAGGCGAGTTATATTTTGACTAATTGTAGCAGTAGTCTAATCGGCCATTGGGCATGCCATTTCCCTAGCCACCCCTAAATTAATGTCTTGGCCATGATTCGAAACTAAAACCTAGCTCTTATAAGAAAACAAAATTCCTTAGCTAGTACATGCACTTCCTAGCTAGCTTGTTTCATATGTAAAGTATCAGCTTCATATCATATATCATATTATATATAATAAAATAAAATAATATGGAGGCATATATATTGCAAATTAATTACGTGCCTGCAGGGAAGAAGATAGATCCTCGATCTTGTTGGAGATATGAAGTTCAAACACGAATGGATGTTTAATATGCCGCTATGTATTGCAGAGATGATCACAATTAACTTTTAGCTAGAAATTAATTAATACACATACATAGAGTATATAGACGATTATATATATGCACATATGTATATCAGTATATAGAAACAATGTTTGTTTGTGAATTTTGATTGGGCGGAAAACTTGAGAAAATATTTGTCACTTTTCCAAGAGAGAAATTAAGCGAGATTAGACAGATGTTTCGATATTGGGGGTAGGGAAGACAAATAAGACATAACGTCCCTTTTATAGTTGAAATTGTAACAGTTGGGGTTAAACAATTAATGGTATACTTTTAATTAATTAATACGAGTAGTATTTATTAAGAACAAACTTCCATACTAAACGTTTAGAGTGTAATTCAAGAAAACTTGTCTAATCCAAAGTAAATAAGAGCCTTTAGGCTTTAGCCATATATCGGGTTATACCCCAGATAGTACTCATATTCAAGCTATGTACGTACGTTTAGTTGGTTGATCGTTAAAAAAAAAAAAATTCGATCTAATTAATGTTCATATTTTATGTACGTAATGATATTTATGAAAGGATAAAAAGAAGCTAATGTAATCGGGAAAATGATCCATAAAGCTAATAGTACTCAACTTGCATCCTTTTATAACATGTATATCAGAATATATGTACACTGAGGTTTACATTTGTAAGATTGTGTGGAGCATGTTTATTGTGCGATATATATAAATAGATAATAATTAAACATCATGAGTAGAAATATTTTATCGATATTTATATCTTTTGGTTTTCAACGTACATTTAAGTTTCAACAATATTGCATACATTTTTAATGTATGATGTATCATATATCATAATCACATTAAATCAATAATTTACACTACTCATCGGCGTTACCACCAACTATCTCCGCCGCCTCCGTCTTTATCACCGTCACAACGTGCGGGTACCTTTTTCTCGTTCATATTATTATCTTTTTGTTCCGGCTGAAAGACGTACATTTTGACTCGTTCGACATAATATTGATTCATCATAGATCACTATATGTTGAATTTTTGATAATATTTACTTGTTATTAGACCACTTTTTAAATTGACCTGATAATAAAAATAACCGGAAAACTTCAAGCGATAAATTTACTTGTTATTTATGGTTAGCTGTAACTAACATGTATTTAAAAATTAAGCTAAAGTTATCGATATGTCAAAGGACTAAAGTAGAACTATCTTCTAATTCTAGAATGTTTGGTTCTGGCCTACAGGACAAATAATATAACATCATTATGTCAATGTCTTTGAAAATCTTGGCGTTACTTTTGTCGTGCATTAACAGGACATAAATTTCTAATTTTCGTTTTAACATCTTTGAACTAATGTTACGCGTTACTGGATCCGTTATATGTCGATAGATTAGAAAACAATTAACGGAATGTATTGTAGGCCAGCATATATATAAAGTAAGTTACGAGTACTTAAAAAGTTAAATTAAATAGTTATGTCATTGAATATAGGCAAATTATAGTCTCGTTCATGAAAATTATCATATTCTCTCCTTCACACTCCTCATTTCGACGCTTATTTCTTCCCACTTGCAAGTTATGCATATTTTTTTAAAGATGAATTTCGTTGGAAACTTTGTGTCGTGATTTGACAGCGGGCCGGAGGTCTAACATACATTGTCTTAACCGGGTCCGCGATAGAGAGCTCATTCGAAGTAGAAATGCCTATTTCAAATACCCGATGGAGGAAAACCCCTACTAATCCGCCTGAAGGCACGACAATTAATAGGGGTAAACCTTACCCCCTCAGACTTGAACATAGGTATACCCAAGCCAAACCTTTATAAAAAAACTTAATTCATTTGTCCTCCTAAGACTTGAACTTGTAAGGGAAAATAGTCATATAACCATTAAGCTCAAGACCTCATGCAAGTTATGCATGACTATTCCTTCTCATTCTTTCACCATTTTTGAAAAACACAGCAAAACACAAAAAGTTAAACAGGTGAATAGATGTCAAAACATTAATAGACACCACTGATTTGCTCCCCACCTACATGCCTATGGAAGTATGGATTATTGTCAAGGGTAGCTTTAGAAAATATTTTTAGCAAGCATATGAAATTTTTTAATTATTTGGATATATATATGTTATCTAAATATTTAAGCTTAGGTGAAATATAAAAAAATATTTTTAAGCATTTGAAGTGGATGATTATAACTGGATACACATCATTTTATTTCTAAATTCGTGCATATTGTTCACACTAAATCTAGTTGGTGGTGGTTGTTATTACTATTACTATTATATTATTATTAGTATGGTACCAACACAATGTGACGGTGTTGTTGTGGTGATGGTGTTGTGGTGGGGGCGACTATTGGTGGCAGAGGCGGTGTCGAGTGATATAAATTATTGATGTAAAAGTAATTGACGGAAATGGTTTATAAAGATATTTTGAAAGATAAAAAACTGATGGTGTAATTTAAGTAAGAGGTTATAAGTAAAAAATAGAACTAATTGCATTTTTGGTCCCTGTGTTATCACACTTTTTGCAGGTTTGGTCCAAACTTTTCATTTGTTGCATTTTTGGTCCCAAAAGTATGCATTTTTCGCAAGAATGGTCCAATCTAACGATTCCATCAAGTATCAACCGTTAGTTTGATTATGTGCACCTCATGTGAGGGGCAAATCGTCTTTTTACACAAATAGGACCAATCTTGCAGTTTATATATATACATATATATACACACATACATACACACATATATATTACAGTATTAGCCACCACTAATCCAAATCAATCATCACACCCGCCTACCTCCAATCACCTCCGGCCACCACCAACCTAAATCAATCATCACATTCGGCCACCACCAACATAATTTATAGACAAACAGATATCCTCTACTGGGCCATGGTCAAGACCATAAGGCTCGGTTAATCACACTCTAGCTACATGTATCTATTTCATCAACTAGACATGAGTTTTTGTCTTGATAGAAATCAAGGATACAGAGGTACGAGCCTATGGAAAAGATCTTGTTCAAGTAAGGTCGTAACATACTGAGATCTGTAAACACACATACCCACGGATTCACTACCTTCGGCTCACATCAAATTTCCATATATACACGGATCCATAAACACACACACCCACATATCTATAAACACAGACACACAAATTTCCATTTTTTTTCTTATTTTTTAGATCTACATCTATTATACATATTTTATAAAAGAAAAGATGGACCAGATGGAAATGAATGTTTCCAAAGTTGTTGTACAAATAAATTCAGAAAAGGTGGTGGTGGTGGGTGGTTTTTCCTCTTGCTATAAACCCAACAATTCGACTCTTCTTCTTCTTTCTCTTGTCAAAAATCCAATAGTCCGATATGGTGGCGGCTAGGGTTCCAAGTGGTGGTGGTTATGTGCTCTTGGTGGTGTAGGGGAGGACTATCGGTGGTAAGCATGGGGGGCCAAACATTTATAGATATATTAAAAAATTAGTATGTGAGAGGTTCTACACTCAAGCTTGGATGTCTAACAGCCACATACTCTATTTTCTCATATATATATACATTAAATAGAAACAAGAAAGATGATATTGCCCTTCACATGAGGTGCACATGATCAAATTAACGGTTGATAACTAACGGAATCGTTAAATTGGACCATTCTTGCGAAAAATGCATACTTTTGGGACCAAAAATGCAACAAATGAAAAGTTTGGACCAAACCTGCAAAAAGTGTGATAACACAGGGACCAAAAATGCAATTAGTTCTAAAAAGTATAAAGTTATTTCTTTTTTGAGTTAATTGCAAGATTGGTCCCTGTGATTTGTACAATTTAGCAAAGAGGGTCCCTTTTCGAGAATCGTTGCAATGGGGGTCCCTATTTGGAGAATTTTTTGCAAATTTGGTCCCTTTTTTACGGATCCGTTAAAGGTGGCTGTCAAGTGTGCACGTGTGCCGCACATGTGGGGGTATTTACGTACTTTCTACCTCACAGGGACCCCCATTGCTAAAATGGAAAAACCACAGGGACCAATCTTGCAACTTTTTTAAAAATCCATCACTAAATAATACTACCTTTTAACTTTTTTAAAAATTGTAAGTTTATAAAACTTTTTAAAAAGGTAAAAGGTATTAGTTAGTGATGGATTTTTAAAAATTGTAAGTTTATAAGACTTTTTAAAAAGTTAAAAGTTATTATTTTTTTTCGAACATTCAGTTGGTATGCGACATCACGGCTCATGGTCAACATCTCGTATTTAGTGATAAATTTTTAAAAAATGTAAGTTTATAAAACTTTTTAAAAAGTTAAAAGGTATTAGTTAGTGATAAATTTTTAAAAATTGTAAGTTTATAAAACTTTTTAAAAAGGTAAAAGGTATTAGTTAGTGATGAATTTTTAAAAATTATAAGTTTATAAGACTTTTTAAAAAGTTAAAAGCTATTTTTTTTAACATTCAGTCGGTATGCAACATCACGGAAACCTCACCGTATAATGGTGAAGCCTTGCACGTACCCTAGACAACGAGATGTTGACCATGAGCCGTTACAAGTATTCGAAGGAAAAAACCCCAAGATTTGACATCCCTAGGGATCGAACTCAAGACCTTGAGTAAAATCTGGGATGCCTCTGACCAGTTGGACTAATCATCATTGGCTAAAAGTTATTATTTTAGTGATGGATTTTTAAAAATTGTAAGTTTATAGAAATTTTTAAATATTTAGTGGTGCGTTTTTAAAATTGTAAGTTTTATAAACTTAGAGTTTTTAAAATTCATCACTAACTAATACCTTTTAACTTTTTAAAAAGTTTTATAAACGTACAATTTTTAAAAATCCATCACTAAATAATACCTTTTAATTTTTAAAAAGTTTTATAAACTTACAAATTTTAAAAATTCATCACTAACTAATACCTTTTAACTTTTTAAAAAATTTTATTAACTTACAAATTTTAAAAATCCATCACTAACTAATACCTTTTAACTTTTTAAAAAATTTTATAAACTTACAAATTTTAAAAATCTATCACTAAATGATACCTTTTAATTTTTAGTGGTTATATGTTTTTAGTTCTTTAACAACAAATAATCATGAAAAGATAAAAAGTGTTAAAAATTATATTTAAGTTAATAATTTAATAAAAAAAATTTTTTTTTTTTGGTAAAAGTTAAAAGGTATTATTTAGTGATGGATTTTTAAAAAAGTTGCAAGATTGGTCCCTGTGGTTTTTTCATTTTAGCAATGGGGGTCCCTGTGGGATAGAAAGTACGTAAATACCCCCACACGTGCGGCACACGTGCACACTTGACGGCCACCTTTAACGGATCCGTCAAAAAGGGACCAATTTTGCAAAAATTCTCAAAATAAGGACCCCCATTGCAACGATTCTCAAAAAGGGACCCTCCTTGCTAAATTGTACAAACCACAGGGACCAATCTTGCAATTAACTTTTTTTTTTAATATAGTATAGATAATATAAAAGTATAAATATATAATATAATGGTAACATATTTAATAGTATCAAATATATGTTGCGAATCTTTTAACGCAAGAATTTCCATTTCTAGCTAGATTTATTATTGTTAAATAGTCGGAGTCAACGGATTTGTTTGTTTACCTATTCTTGCATGCTGGTGCCTAGCTTTGAATAATGGGGCTACTCCGACTACATTCTTGTTAAACAGATCGAGCTTTTGCAACAACATATTGCTTTTAAAAATGTGGTATGATCGATAGATTTGACCGTCGGAGGTGAAGATAATGATTTGATTTGTCAACATCCTTACATGTCACTTTAAATTAGATAATACGAACAGTCAAATCATTGTTTTTCATGCCCACTCAAATCGGTCACACCATCTCTTTTGCAGTGACATATCGTTGCAATCTTGGTCGTGATAGCCATATTCTCGGTCTATTAAGAATCTGCCTACACGTTTTTATTCGTGAAGCCAAAATGTTTGGTTGCAACTATATTAAAATAAATACTTTTAAGAAAATATGCGCTATGCATTAAGGTTAAGTAATTTGGAAGATGATTTTCTAAACAAACACAATAACACTACTTATTTAATTGGTTGATTTGGTTCTATACAACTTTCATTTAGACACTTGTAATCATGTTCTTCTTGTTGAATTATTTAAAGTTTATTAAACAATATTATCCGAGACATTCGTATTACTGATCTTACATGTATATTGACTTGATGAAGAGAAGATAGACGAAAACAAGATGTTACATAAATGTCATAACACCATTGTTTTTTATTAAAAGACATATATACAATTTCTTGAGCTATTATTGGTGCCAATTGCCCTGAAAAGGTCAAAGTCAACAACTCAATAGTATGGGCTAAATGATTAAGATGTAAAAGTGTCTAAAAACGCATAGTTTAAAAGTCAACTTTAAATGCACGAGAAGTTATTATATACAATATACATATACGTACATATTGTTGTTTTTTTTTGGAACGTCACAATATACATATTGTACTCAAAAGTCTTAAATGACAACATAAACAGTTTTATGACAAAAGGTTTAGAAAGGCAGGTAAGTTAAGTTAGTTAACGATCTCACCAACTCAATTGCTTAAGTTATGTGGTTTTACTCAGGTTCTTAGCTAGTTCGATTTTCTTGAAGCAACACATCTTGTGATGTTTTTTTTACAGATCTTATTCTGCGATAACCAAAACACATTTATGACACTCTCGTGGTAGTAGTTCAAAATGCATCATTCCATAAATAAAGGCTAAGTTGTTGGGATGCTAAAAACATTAGAAAGAAAAAGAAAAAATGAAATAAAATAAAAAAAAAAAGTTATGTGTTATAATATGAGTAATTTATTTAGGGATAATGGCATCAAGATGTAACCAACTATGATCAAAAGGTCATTTAATGTAACTAACTACTCGATAAGCTATGTAGTGTAACCACCTTTGTTTTTTGGGTTATGTCATGTAAGCTACCGGCTACTTCAAGTTTCCATCCGGTTAAGCCAAAAATAAACTTAGGGATAATGACACCGGATTGTAACCAACTATGACTAAATGGTTATGTAGTGTAACCAACTATGACCAAAAGGTTATGTAATGTAACCAACTAATCAACTAGCTATATAATGTAACCAACTTTGTAATTCCACTAACAAAAATAAAGTTATAGAATTATTCATTTCTTTGGCTTCGTTTATCTTCTTCATTTCATCACACGGACTATGGAACACAACCCAATGAGAATCTAAGCCAAATATATTAACCCACCCGATTTATCATATCATCATCAATCAATATATCTTCTTTTATCTATCACTATATATCTATATCTATATCTATATAAATTTCTCCTTCGCCGTCGTAGACAAATGGTTTCACCACGCCGATTTGTAGAAAAGAGATGTCGCTTGTTGCCGGAATCTTCAAAATCAAAATCGTCGCAACAATGATCAATGTGGTGTATTTTATAGAGAAAAGAGGTGTGTATATATATATATATAATTGTTTATATATAAATAATTAGCTAATATATTCTTAATATATGTGACACGTGACCCATTTTTTTAATTAAAAAAAGAATAAAAATGAAAGTGGTAATCGACAACTTGTTTCCCATCTGGTTGCTTACATTACATAACCCAACAAACAAAGGTGGTTACACTACATAGCTAGTCTAGTAGTTGGTTACATTATATAACCTTTTGGTCATAGTTGGTTACACTCTGGTGCCATTATCCCATAAAAAAAAAGTGGTAACCGACAACTTGTTTTGTATCCGGTTGCTTACATTGCATAACCCAAAAAACAAAGTTGGTTACACTACATAGCTAGTCGAGTAGTTTGTTACATTATATAACCTTTTGGTCATAGTTGGTTACACTCACATTCCATTATCTCATTTATTTATTATTAATATTTAAACATCGGTTGGTATATTGCATGTTTTTGCTTTGTATTGTTAGAATTTATTATGTATCTTTTTTCTTCATTTGTTTATTGGATCATAACTCGTACTTGTTAATTTTTTACAAGCATGTGTTTAATAAACTTTTAAACGCGGTTCAAAAAAATATTTATGGTCATATAGAATGGACCAAATGAAACATTATTAAAGAATTTATATCTATTAAGTAGAAACTAATTACACGTTTGAGTTAGCATCTTGTAGAGGGTGGGCCTCTTCCTCAAATGATGTTGGTATGTTTTGGTTTCGGAGCATAAATGGTGTCGGCAAAACTTTTTACTTTGTTAGAGCATCATGTATGGTGCGTCTATCCAGAACTATCTAGAACGTCATGTTAGCATCGGTTTTCATCATTTATTAGTTGTAAGCAGTTATAGAGAACTATTCAGAACGCAGAACACTATGTTTTTCATTTGAAATTTTCTAAATTATTCTTTTAAACTGCTTTTTACATATTATACATCTATTTTATTAGATCTAACGGACCCAATCGATTTTGGTGTTACTTATATCAAAATTTTGTTGTTTTTAACTTGTTAATAGATGGCAAAAAGAATCTAATGAAAATAAAAAAAATTTAGAAAATGTTAGTGGGTAACTAAGACCAAGAGAAGCACTGTATATGGCACTATATATCCTTTTACTTAATGTAACAAACATCTATTTTGAATTTCACGCAACTTCATCTCTCATTCTCTCTATATGCCAATATCTATAACTATATATTTACAGTATTATAGACTTATAGATACACATAGAAACGAACAGAAAAAGAAGAAGCACGACGGTGAACCAACACATCCAGCTCCGACGACTCATCAAGCTTGCTCGGATTATATACATGCGTTATCAAATGTTTTATATATCAAGTTTTATAATTCCTCCATCAATCATATTTTAGCAGCCAAACTTGTATATGTACGTGCGTTTTTATATATATTAGTTTAATTCTAAAGTGGATGATGGATATCTCATGCATTGGGCATTGCTAAATAACACTAGAAAAAAAAAAAAAAACACCCTGGACATTGGCGAAGATTTAAAGAACCCCTAAGGGTGGTCGGTGCCGAATGGGGGAGGAATGAATGGGTGTTCTTTGCCAATTGCCATGTCATGTTCGGGGTTCGGCGTTACCTGCCCATACCCCATGCTCTTAAGATGGCGACATTTTGATACCAAGTTTTTGGTAGCTCGATGTTGTTACAATTGCTTTCGATATAAGTAAGCACTCAATATCGTATTTTATAGGTTTTGGATTCTAATATCTTGACGGTGTATGTGGAGATTAAGATGTAAACAGTTTTACCCCCACCACGCGGTGCAGAGAGGTTCTATCTAAGATTGAACTTTGAAAAAGACCTTCAATCTTGCAATGCATGAAGATAGAATATTTGACCTCTGTCTACAAAAACAAATGTGTTAACCACTTATTTAACCTTACCGGTTATCATTGACGTATGGTGTTTTTGTTTGGTTTATCTTAAAAAAATTTTAGGTAAAAAGCTTAAATCCCGATAAACATGAATCTAGTGTTAGTTGTTTGTATATAAATCTTTTCAAAATTGTATTCTTCTCCCTTTTGTTAGATGTTTCAGTTTCAAATCTCTTTTTATGTTTTCCTTCTAAAATTTATAAATTTCGTGACAATATGAGTTAAACAAGAAATTACACAAAATTAGGTCTCATAGCCGAAATTAAAGATCATTGACAATTTGAGATTAGTAATGTAGGAAAAAGTCCCTTCATTGGATCAAAAGATGCCTCGTTTTGACAGCAAACTCATAATCTTTGTCTCTTTGACATTTATCCTCAACGTTAGCTTTCCCCCTTTCCTTTAAGGCTTTAACATATGCTTAAATTGTTACAGTTTTCAACTTTGCCTATTGCTAAAATCATGAATATAAATTTTGCTTGGTATGCAGCAACCTATTTATGAGTTATGACTACATAGTTGTATATTTTCGTGAACGGTAGTTGTATATGAATCTGGAATAGCCAACAATCATTAATAAGCATCATTAAATAAAAAAACAAATGGCCAGTAATTAGTTTTAACTTTGAATTCACAAATAAACAGTAAAAATTCGGAGCTTCCTTCTAATTACGAATAGTCTCTTCCATTTCACGATCGTCCTCTATGATCATATTAGGTACTTGGAAATTTTCAGGCCTCTTCTTAAGTATCTAAAATTTGAAAATTGGAGATAACATATATCATATATGTCTCTCAAAGGTTAATTAAGCTAACTGTATACTAAACAATGCAATAATTAAGCATCTCTTAAAACTTTTTAGGGTAATGATCAATCATCCTAATTGTTTAGCCTAAAAATCCTCTTAACTAATAGGTGACATGTGGAAAATCAGGGGTGAGATTAGGAGAGAGAATTAGTAGATTACATGTGTTAACAAGTGGATATATTAGGAGGATTGGTTAAAAAGATTTATTATTTTCTAACTTTTTAACCCACTTATTTAAAACATGATTAAAACCGACTATAATATTTGAGAAAATTTCATTAGATCACCCCGTGGTTTGTTGTTTTATCATTTTTTTACCCTGTCTTTTTTTTATTAGTACTTCACCCTGTGGTGACTTTTTGTATCATTAGAAACCCCTCCTTTTAACGTCCGTTTATTTCATCCGTTAACCACTTCATGTGCAGCGCACATGAGGGTATTTTAGTCTTTTTCACCTCTAAAAACACCTTTTCCTCCTTTCTCATTCACTTTTTCTGTAACACCCAACATTTAAAAACAAGGATTTCCAAAAACTTTTGTCTAACGGCGTTAAAAGAAGCGGAATTAACTTTAAAAGTCCAAACCAGTAAAATCTGTTTGGTTTGTTTATTAAATGGTGTTACTAGCCATATCATCAAAATAAGTTTAAATGGAAATCCATCGGTTGCCCAACATTAAGCAACCGAGTACATTATCAATACAAGTCATTAATATTTAAACATAAAGCAAATGTCTAAAGCGAGCAGCCACTATGAGTAAACTATAGCTAGCTTCAAGATCATCTACCCATGCCTCACATCTTCTCACATCTACCTGCTCACTATTGTTGGACCTGAGGGCACAACACATTTAAAAGAGCAAGTGTTAACTAACGAATTAGCTAAGTAAGATAACACATAAGTTATAAAACGTTTGTCCATTTAAAACATTATATAAAAGTCATATTAAGTCGTTAAGGCACATATCCTCAAACATATCATCACACTTACATATCATATCATCAACATCATTTATATTAGAATGGGTCATCCTAAATGTGCCTAGTCATCTTTTGCATCATCACATATCACATTTGAACATCTTTATAATTGTGACAAAAGTCACGCATCTCATATAACATATGCATCTCGTTAAGTGTGACATAAATCACACCCGACTAGATGAACCACCATTCAGTAGTACATCAATGTCGTTAAGGAATGGCAAGCCAATCCAGGAGTAATCCGTATGTTCAATGACAATGGGGCTGGTAAGACCTCCCGTATTACTCTTCACGTTGTACCTCGTTGCAAGGAGCCACCCGAGCAACCACATCAACGCACTTAACCGGGCTAGGGAAAGTACGGGTTAAGCTTAACACTTTCACGTTAAATTTATGAGCTCGATTTCACATCACATATAGTTTAGGTGTTTACACAACCTAAACAATCATCACATATATACATCTTTACGTTTGGGCCCTTAAACATGCACGTGACATGACAATTTAAAGAGTCTAGTGAACTAGATGAACAAGCCATGTAGTAATGCACATTATACATATCATCAACATATAACACATTTCTATTCATCTCAAGACATTACATAACATTTCATAGCATATCATTACATCGCATACATTGTTACATCACGTACATCATCATATATCATTCCATATCGTATATCATTACAACATTGCATATCATTTATCATCACATATCGTACATCATTTCATAACATCTTTTGTATCATAATATATATATATATATCATTTCGTATCATCTATCATCTCATATCATATAATCTATTAAGCATACATAGCATCTCATATCAATACATATCATTGGGGCAGCATTTCAGGCTTCAATATGCATCTACATAGCCCATATCACCTCCCATATAATCCCGAATACCCATAAGCAAACAAGATACCATTTTGGGAAGTTATTATATGAAAACTATGTTTTTGTTGAACCCTCAGCGTGTCAAAGCAGTGTATCTTACCTCGTAGAAGAGCACAAAAAGATAACGTAAGTTATCGAGCTTTGCAAGTATTCCCGACTACCTATAATCATTAAACGGCATAATGAGCTATCAATTACCCACTATTTATGGTCATGACTCAAGCCTAGATACCTATAAATATCACCCATGACAAGACTTGATGCATCGGAGGTTCGTTTAATGCTTTAGAGCTTACATAACTCGACGGAACATGGAAATCACTCACTAAATTAACCTTTCTGTAAATTTGACATCATCCTCAACTTTAAAAAGTAGTACCATTAGAAAGTAGACTCTTTCACGATTCCGTGGATAGCTTATTTGTTAAAAACGGAGTTACGGTTCAAAAGTTATGGCTATTTGAAAATTCTGTCGCTATTGCGTCGCAACTACCAAGTTGTGTCGCAGCTATATGTCACTGTTTTCTAGTTGCGCAGCAGCTAGCCCCGAATCTGTACAAACCTCATTGTTTAACCTCCAAAACTTAACCAAACACACCCCAAACGACCCCAAACCTTATGAACGACTTTTGCACCTCAAAATTCACCATTTTAAAACCATAATGATGTAATGAAATCATTGATTAATCCTTACTTGATTTGCATCACATAATTAAATATTTTAGGTTACCGAATCGATCAAAACACACGTTTTTGACATCAATTGATCTTCCAATAACCTAGACCAGTTATAGATCTGATTATATGATTGAAAGGACATAAAATCAATGTTATTATACCTTGGATACCTGGAGATTACAAAGAGGGTGCAAAAACTTGATCAAAACACTCTCGAATCAACCGAATAACGATAAAATCGAACAATAGGATGCCATGGAACAAAGGGAACGGCTAGGGCTTCAAAGGAAATGTATATTCTCTGATTTATGAGTCTAATGACAAATTATTAGACCCTTAACCCGTTTTTTAGTTTCCAGCTTTATCAAAACTAGTCCTTAGACTTCCTTATAGCTCATATTTAGCTTAAAACACCTATGGGGAATACTTACAACACATTAAACACTTTAAGCACCTCCAAAGACATTAAAATATACCTTTAGACACATTAACACATGAATCATTAAGGCTTTAAAATCTTACACTCATAGCACATTAATCATACGTGAGCATCACATCGTCTGGAGACTTAACGGACTCATGGTGTTGACTTAACGACTCAAGTCAATCGTTAATAAAAAAATTCGGGATGTTACATTTTCAGATCAAAACTCATATTCTATCCTAAATCCAAACACACAATAACAATAACACCAAAATCAACAAAATCTAAAAAAAGTGGTAAACAAAACCCAAATTAACACCCAAACACCAACAAAATCTTCTCACAACCTTAAAAATCTAATCACTGTCTCACAAAACATATACATACATAAATCTATCAACTTCAAAGTATCAAACTTTTCCAAAACAAGTTTCTGAAAGTTTCTTACTTACGTATCAATTTATTAGAATAATCATAATATATATATATATATATATCAAGTTTCTTAATAACATATAATATATATATATATAGTAAAATCGCATTGCAAACATATCGATGAGCCCAAAGACGTTATTGTTTCTCTTACACGGCGGTGGTGGATAGTCGGACTTTGTGGCAGAGAAGATCCACAAAACCACAAAAATTAAGATCCCCAAAACCCATAAAAAGTAAGATCCACAAACCCATAAAAATTAAGATCCACCGGTGGGTGGCAGCGGTTGACTGTGGTGGTTGCTTGGGGTGATTGCTGCGACAGTGGTGGTGGTGTTGTGCCAGCGGTGGGGAATTTTCACGGCAGTGACAGTCGGTAGCAGTGGTGGAGAGTGGTGGTGTTGTTTAATAGCTATATATTAAGCACACCATGTTTACTGGAGTACTTAATTTTCATACCCATCTCACTATTAGAGCCACAAGAATGGCGATTGCCAATTTACCCACTGATTCCGTTGTTTTTTAATAATGGGAGATATAGAAAGACTATGATTACAAGTTAATTATATATATATATATATATATATTATTAGATATTAGATATAGATCGGTCCAGTTTTGTTTCTTTACCATTTTTGTAAGTTACTTCAGTTATTATATATTATTATTAATATATTTTTTTGATTAGATCTAGGATTATGATTTGGTGTTTTGGTATATGGAGAGATTGATAAAGATAGGTATAGATATAGATGGATGTATATATTATTGATTCCTTTGGATTTTTATATGTAGAAGCATCTGGGTTTGATGGAAATAAAAGGAATACGTATATAGAATTGATGGAATTATAAAGATGGAGTTTATGGAAATACAGGAGAGATAAATATTATACTCGTACATATGTATGAACTTGAGAGAGAAGAAGGTGAAAGAAAAATGAAGAAGAAAATAGATATAGGAAAGAGAGAAAAAGGTTAATGAAGAAAGGGTGTTTAGTGGTGTAAAATGACCATTGTACCCTCACATGCAATGCACATGAGAGGGTTAACAGAGACATACTAACGTCTGTTAAAGGGAAGGGTTTCTAATGATACAAAAAGTCACCAGATGGTGAAGTAATAATAAAAAAAAACTACAAGGTAAAAAAATGATAATACAACAAACCACAGGGTGATGTAATGAAATTTTCTCTAAATCTTTAAAGGTATAATGTATTTTGTGTTACATATATAATTCTATACTACTTATTAAAACAAATATCATCCTTTGTAGAAAGTTACATAGAGAAATATCTAAAATGTCCTCCCTAATCTATACTATGTTATATTTTCTACTAACACCCCTTAAAATATTTTCACATACATCATTCTGTTAACATTAATGATTAAATTACAATATTACACTATCAATCTTTTATCATTTAAAATATCTTCATTAACTATTTAAATCAATTACTTTTATATAAATTATCTGCGCCACTTGACGTCGCCTCCACCACAACAATCGCCACCATAACCATACCGTCGTCGTCACGACCATCGCCACATTGCACGAGTACCGTGCTAATAAAATATAGTGTAAAATCTTAAAAAATTGGTGTTTACAGTTTTTACACCATAAGTTACACCAAATAAGTGTGTTGACTGCATATGCAAATTCGATGTTTTACTGTTAAATTTTTGAGATGGTCAAAATACATCTAAAATTATAGGTTTCAGTCTCAACTTTATTATAACCCATTTCCGACCAGCTCCAGGTAGTATGACAGCTTTTGGTGCATAGATTTGTTGAAATTCTTTGCAGAATGCAAGAGTAAACATCAAATGATTCGTATACTTCAAGTAACGTTCATACTTCATACCTCACATGCCATAAAGAAAACGAGGTGATACTTGCGACTTGCCCAACAAAAGCTTACCATACACACAAACTTATAAAGAACTTAGTGTAGGGTAAACTCCTTTTCTACACATCTCCACCCAGTGCAACGCTTAACAATGGCGTTTCATATTCAAGGTGGATTTGTGTATGCCATTCAAAATATTATTGAAAAGATTTTGCAAGCAATTAGATTTAAATGTCTGCATTTAACATTTAGGCCTACATTAGTAAGCAAGTTCATAAATCAACATCTGCCTGAAAATATAAATCTATGACAAAGTCGATAAAAAGTTTCAGATTGTATAGAAATCGTCAAAACAGTGAGACTACAAAATTGCGAAACCAACAATCAAGGGTTAACAAATATCACCACTGATCTCCATCAAAATAAAACCAACATTTTAACAGGTCTTGAACCGAAGAAAAAGTAAAGGTAAGAAAGTAAAGAACAATAGAACTCTGATCTTTCAAGCACCAATCACTTCAGTTGCTTCAGGAATTTCCTCATCTACAGGTCTATCCACTTTAACACCAACATCTTCCGAATAATCACCATGCACCTATATTATAAATAGTGGTAAGTAAACATGGAATTTCACCAAAAATGAAAAACAAGTCAAAATGATAAGAGCAAACAATATACAAAACTTACATCCATCAATTTGCCAATGTCAAACTTTGGTGCCTTCAGAATCTTAACCTTGCGAATGAAAACATTCTGCAAAGGGTAAATGCTAGATGTTGCCTTCTCAATTTCTCGGCCAATTGATTCGGGAATAAACTTCTGAACTAGCTCCTTGAGATCACAAGACTGTGCCTGGGTTACCATTATCTCTCTCATCTTCCTACGGATCTACAGATTGAGTAGGCAAATAAACCGATTAAATACATGAAACGTATGATGAAGAATATCCTACTAAAAATGATAACATTCAATAAAGCAATACCAACAACTGGTAATAATGGCAAATTTTATGCGTTTACTTGAAACTGATTCGTTTTGTGTTTTATTTAAACACACCAAACTAACGATACACATAAAACCTTATGTATCAACTCACTAGAAAATTTACTTTTCAATAATACTCATATTTAAAAGGAAAAACAGATGAACCAAACCCAAATCTATCTATAACCGACCTGCATATCTTGCCATCTCAAGAAAAAACAGGGCCCTAATTCAATAAAACCCCACTAAAATTATACCTGACGGATCTGGCTTGATTGTGCATAGCATGTCCTCTTCACTTGGTTGGCACGCTTCTTGGTAAAGCCAATGCAGAACATTCTTAAAGTATAGTTATCGGTAGTTTTGACATCTACATGAGCCTCGATCAAAGACTGCCATTTCTTAACAAGAGATCTCAGCTTGTCTGTTGTGAAGTCCATTCCCTATAAAATGTACAAAACTTCATTCAATCAACATGGTCCATCACAAAAACAGTCAAAATCATCAACCATAGTAGCATACCCAGAAGTTGGTCAAAACATTCTTCCCTTGAACATCCTCTGCCCTCAAACGGATCTTTCTGTAGGCATGGTCCTCGTCATTTTGGAGGTCAGCCAAAGAAATCTCAAAAACGCGATGTTTGAGTCCTTCCGAAGCAATCTGATGAAGTGTGTTACATTTAAAATAAATTTCTAGAACCAGGCAATGGGAGTGTAACCATACAGCGCACATGATTAAAGATACAGGATATGAAGGTGCAAAACAGACATCCACAAACAGACCAAATCGGCAAAGCTATATTTACTCAAATACATGGAACAAATTAAATATATATATAGACCAAATGGACTGTTTTAAGGGTGTAAACAAGTGGGGCCTACTACAAAGCTACTCAATATCAACAAATCATATTTAACATCGATTTACTTTCGGTTCTAACTCGAGCTAACCATATCTCAAACTAAGAACGCTTGCAAGCCTTATGACGTTACCATTATGCAAAATTACACCTTTTACCCTTTGTGTATGTAAATTTATAGATATAAATCTATAGATATAAGGTAAAACTATCTAGACAAATCAAGTCAAGCAATACACGAAACTATCCAACTAACTTTGAAAAACTGCTGTTCGTACTGATAATCTACCAGATTCAACCCACCCGCAAAAGTATTATATCAAGCTTTCAAGCACTTAAATCACATTATATTATGATCTAACATTACTATATAAAAATCCCAGTCATAAACTCATCAAAGATAATTAAGGTGTCAAAGACTTGCATATAACGAATCAACATTTTTCACACCACACAAAAAAGCTGAACCCTACTGATTTCTCAAGCAAACAGGACAGTTCAGGTCAATTAAAATAATGTGAAAAAACATTTACAAAAAAGAAGAAGGAAACATAGTACCTTGGTACCCTGAGTACGAGAAACAAGGGTTTTGCCAACATTCCTAGTAGTAAAAAGTGACGGTGCTTTTATGTCGTACCAATCCTTCTTTGCAAATGGATCTGTTGCTTTCTTCTTTCCTCCCTTCTTACTCTTTGATATCCTCTTGTTCTTGCTGCATTTTTCATTCTTTTCAATAAATTATCTATATCTATACATATATATAGAGAGAGAGAGAGCTAGAGAGAGAATGTGGTACCCGACGGCCATGGTTGGATGGTTGAGGTTGTACGGCGGCGAACGGCGGTGGCAGTAACACAAACCCTAAAAAATAAAAACTATGCTCTAGTGAAACCCTACCGAAGGAGTGACTGAATGATATACATACAGACTGTTGTTACTATTTCCCTCAACTTTACTCTCACTTCTGTTTCAGTCCCTCTACTAATCGAGGGTTTATATCTCTATTTCTCAACTTCTATATAAAAATTATCAAACACTAAACCCTAAACACTATTCAACACAATCTTTCAAAAAAATGACTCCGTACGAAATAATCATTATACCCTTAATTTAATTATTTATCTTTTATTCATAATTTAAGCTAATGTACTTAAAATACTTATAATACGCTTAATAAAATCATGTACAACATAGATACATCAACTCTTAAAATAACTACGTTTTCCCTTTTGCATTAATTATTTTTACAATAATAACCACACCGCCATCACCCGTCAGGCCACCGCCACTACCAACCACCGTCGCCACCACATCGCCGCATTGTGCGGGTAAAATGCTAGTGTTAAGTGTATGTATATCAAGTTTCCTTTACGGCGACAACTTTTAGTCCATGTTCTCCTTACTAATTGTTACTAACTTTGACATGTGTTAAGAAAAAATGAAATTAGATTGGAGACTTATTAAAACCAATATCATATTTTAATGATTAACATCAAGAGTTAAAAAATTATTTAAAAAAATTATTATTGTTTTCTCTTAATCAATCATATATATATATATATATAAAAAATAAAATAAAAAACCACAACTAAACAATGTAGATTATGCTGTTTTTTACTATGACAAAGTTTATATTAAGAATTGTACATACAAAAACGTCTAACTTATAACAGGATACAGGTTTAATCCAACTCTTGTTTACCCCCGGATGATCGTGTTGGGTGAATTGTGACCTCGTACAATCGTGTCGGGTGAGTAACATCCGCTTCGTCACAGTACTTACTTACGGGCTAACTGGTCACATTAATTGTTTGATTTTCTTTTTTAGTTATTTAAAAACGTCATATCTTCACCATACCACCACAAGGTATAATTTCCTTGATGTTGCTCTCACCATTATCAGTTATATGATAGGAAGAACTCAGAGTTGCAAGCAGCATACAGATGGACTATGATTGCGACATGAGCCTTAACTAGGTCCCTAAGATTCCTCGCATCACAACCCTGGTTCGTCTTTTTCTCAATGACCCACAATGTAACCCAACTAAAAATTGAATTGATAAATAAGACATTTTAATTAAACAGAATCCCTCTCAGAACTACGAGCAATATAATGACTATTGCTACATAAACATTCAGTTTCAGCTTTTAGTTACACGAGAGATGGTGCCTGCGCGTTGCGGCGGTGAAATGGTAGGGGTGACAGGTCAAGTCATAGAGTATGGTAGCCAAATGCCTTAGTCGTACGGACTCCGCCCTCGAATTTAAAAATTCGTCGAAAGTATATCGAATGACATCTCTAATGAAAGAGCATGAAATTTTAAGAACACTCATACAATTTTTATAATTTATCGATATACGGTTTTTAAGATAAAAGATTTTGAATAAATTAGAGAAATAACATGATTTATAGAGGAGAGCGAAAAAAATTAGTGGTTAAGATTTTAAGAGAGAGAAAAATGAATGCTTAAAATTTAAGGATATTAGAGATATATTAGGTAGAGATGTTTAGATTTGTTAATAAAGAAGAGGGTAATTTAGTTAGTTCAAATCATCTTTTGAGATTTTAAAAAAGGGCAAAATGCTTTATAAGATAGTATAGACAAGTGTAAGTCATTAATATACAATAAAATCAAAATTAACTAAATTATCAACATTAAAAGTTATACTTTTTTTTCAATAGTAGATAAGTTTAACACTTCTTTTACATCACCGGTCACTAGCGATTCGTGAAGTCAAACCCCGACACTGTTAGTCTCTACATTGAAATGCTCGAGTATATTTCTAGTTGATTTGTTTATATAAACGCAAGTTCATAAAGAATAACAAATAGTATACAAATACTTGTTATATTTAGCTTGATTCCATCAAAGGTTCGTTCTCATATCAACTAAGATCAAATGGCAATTGGAAAGAACACATTCACATGTTCCGGGCATGATTTAGTTACAAATTTTATAAATACTATGCAATAATCCGGATATCAACTTCAATCCAACAAAAGAGCAAAGGGGACGACCCATTTCATACCCGTTGATGCAAAGAAGATGGAACTACAACGTAATCCAATACACATTGTATGATTGAGGCCGTGACAAGCCTTGTCAATTACTGAACATTTCTTTGGTCTACGAAGTCAGCCTTAACACCAAATGCACTATTGGTTCCTTGGCAGCCACAAAAACTCAACGTGCATTCAACTATAACATGTAAGACATACTAAACAACCAAATAGTAATGAAGCGGGAATACATACAGCCAACTGCATGTAAGGATAACAGCAGTGTAATACAACCACTGCACATCATCACACCACCTACAAACTACTAGTGTGGCACCCATCCTGCAAGGTCAAGTGTCTAGTGAGGAAGAAAGATGAAGTGCCTCTTCTGATGTATGGACATACTCGCATACTATATTACTATTAGAGGTGGATCAGAAGAAATATTAGTATGGTAGCTGAAGGTGGTTGGTTACCTGTTTGGAGATATAAAATATATGATGTCATACTGCACGATGTATAAAATATGAGAATATCATCATCATGAATTACTCTTTTTTAACATTGTTAGAGCAAGATGGGTTTTTTTCTCTAAATACTGTAATTTTGTTTCACAAAAACTTAAAACATAATTAGCTAGCTATGCCGAAAGATAAATTTCACATGCCATTGGAACTCAAACAAGCTGGAATGGAGCTCTTGATACACATTAAGATGATAGATCATGAATGGAAATTAAGTTGCTAATAATGATCAAAGCTTACATTTATCAAAAACTCGGCTCAGCTGCTTTCTCTCTCTTTGCAGCAAATGTTTCTGCAACGAGTATTGGGAATGCTATAGTTGCATCACAGTGCACCTAAATCCATACAAGCAGCGCGACGCATTAACATAACAACCATTTACTATTAGCAAAATATATATTACTACTGATTACTGATTTGATCTTTGATCCAGAAAACTCTTCAATTTCAGAATTTTGTGACAACGCATTAAAAATTAAGTGCTTCCATACAGTCAGAATATAAGAACTGCATAACTTTGAGAGTAAGGACATTTATTCAAGTGTACGGTTTAAATGAAGTTATAGTTGTTTTTGAAAAGGGCAAATTGTATCATATATGTATTCACGGGGATATGGTATTTTATCTCTCCAAGACAGGATTTCAACTTCAAAAGAAACTAATAGAAGGGATCAACTATTCAAAATAGGTGATTTGACTTGGTTATCACTTATCAGGATAAAAATGATGATGGCGCACCTAACCTATCAATAAGTTTGACCATGTTGACTTTTTCTGACATGGCACACCGCACATGTAAAGCGATTAATTCAAAAGATAGCCCAATATGAAAGGCTTTATTAAGTTGAATCCTTTTCGGGAGTGAAAATATAATATATTCCTCTTAATAAAAACATGAGTAAATCATGATACTGTTTTATGCAATTCGTCCTCTTTAAGAACATCTTATGCATAAATCATGATAACAAAATACAACTACTACTTGACAGAGCAAATAGGTTAATGAAGTAGTTAGGCAAAGAGATAGTTTTAGACAAAATAAAATTATATTTAGAATACTAAAAGAAGAGGAGGATAAGGAAACCTTGACAGATTTTGCAGAAGAACGTATTTTCCCCCACGACACAGCTTCATCAGGTCTAGCGCCAGAATCACTACCATCAAACTCCTGGGCAGTGTTGATAAAAACTGCATAATCTGCACCATTACGCATCATATTTGCATTGCAAATGTGATGTTTTGGCAACCCACCACCTAGAATGATCACGCCTGTCTTCCTAGGATTTGCATGCACTGCCTCACCGTTGATTGCCCTGATATCTATTTTCAAACACTTTATAACTTGTAATACCAATAACATCAAGACAGTAACTTAGTAAGACTAACATCAATAGTAACTCAGGGTATTGTTGCAAAGGTTGGATGTTTGACCAATAAAGTCAGATGATAGATGCACTGACCTTGTACTACGTCAACAACAAGTCCGGGATTGCGAAAGGAATGGAAATATAACATGTCCCCAAGAGAGCCATCTGTCAACCCAGGGCAGAAGACAGGTATATTGTTCTACAGTAAATATAATCATGTTAATATCATGGAAGGATAAAAAAATATCTTGTTAAATACAAGTTTGACCGTAAAGTTAGAGAAGATGATGATTTGCAATGTGCATTTGTAAAGAGGCAAATATGTGAGTACCTTGTATGCCCAATATAGATATGAGCTTTCATTGTTAATTTCTTTCCCCAAACGTGCAATTACTTTTGATGGCGTCCATAACACATGCTGTTGAAAACAGTTAACAAGGCATAAATATCTATTGTGCAGATTCCTCTGAAAAGATGATTGCGAAGTCAATCATGTTGAAAAGGATTTAAGTTTCTGCATAGTCAATTTATAAAATGTAAATCAACAACAAATGAATGCAAGTATAATACCTTTGTCTTTTGTTCTTCCAACATTTGGTCAAATATTGGGATGATCCAATCCTCAAACTTACAGTAGTTATCATTAGGTACCAACAAGTTACCAATACGATTTAGTCCTTTTGAACGCAATGCAGCACCAGGTAAAGAAAATTCACCTCTGTATGTGTCTGCAAGGCATTTTATGAGATCCTCCTCAATACCCCCGGTTGTTGTGACAATAACTTCAACCTAGAATAAATTAAACACGTTTTAAGGCATCTGTGCAAATATGGTAGATATTTGAAGCGTTAACTGCAAGAAGTAGCAACCCAATATTCTAACACTATGTTCACGAGTTTGAATTTAAATGAAATGATAAGAAATAAGAAAAGAGATGTAAATGACAATCATCCTATTTTTTGGAGGAAATGATTTAGTAAATAAACAACTAGACAATAATTTCACTTCCTTTCTAATGATCTCATTTTTGAGAGGAAAAGATTTAGTAAAAAAACAACTACACAATCCTTTCATTTTTATTTTTTTTCTTATAAAAACTAACCCATCTTATTTTGAAATCTATCAACTGCCTTTTCTTTCTCCTCTGAAAAAATCTTGAGAACATAGCGTAAAAGTTAATAAAATGGAAATTGGGTGATGCTGTAAGTAAAACTGAAAGTGTGCTTATAAACAGGCATTCCAGGAAAGTAAATCCCATTTCTTGCATTAACGTTATGAATTATCATATACAAAGAAAGTCTAGCATTGATGGGCTTCAGACCTTCAACTAACTTAAAAAATGTAATGTAGCCATCCATCAGCATGCTAGCCAAAATAATTTGGAGCATATCACTGTTTTGCTAATGTCTAATGTCTATGGCATAAATAAAAAAAATTCCAATCGTCCAAATGATATGTACACTTTTAATCATGAAGTAGCAAATTACTAACCATATGATGTTGAACTAGATACCGAATAATGTCACGAACACCAGATGAAATGAGGTTTGAAGTGAACCCAAGGAAGATTTTGCATCTAACAGATTCTCTGTATGTAGGATCCTTCTCCTCCTCGCTGCAATCTTCTGCTACTTGCTCGTGAGAAAGCCTCCAATCTAGCTTCAATCATCAAATTGTACCCCTCAAAATCATAGAACTAATTAACTCCTAAAGATTAATAATAATCTAGCCTTATCATTTCACATTTTCAGGATATATCAGCTGGCAGAATGCAAAGAAATTCATGACTTTGTTTTATAGGAAGTTCACTACAAAGCACATCCAATTTTAGTTACGGCAGGCAAATTTTTGACATGGCATCAACTAAATGCACAAATCTGTCAACAAACTTAAAATGCGTCGAAAAGGGTCAACAGAAAATTATGTATATCAGGTTTATGTCAAATAGGTTGACCTGAACTGACCCAATTAACCCATTTTAGATTTAAAGATCTTGAATTTTCTAGAAGTGTGTTAGTCAGAGGTTTGTATCAAACAAATAGACGTGATAGACCCCTTTAACCCATTTACAATTTATGAATCTAGAATTAAGCATATTAAGTTCGGGTCAAACATATTAAGGTCGACACCTAATTAACTAAGGAAACTGTCGCACCATATTCGGGTTACACTGGTCAATCACAAGTCATATACGGGTTGTGCTTAAGACCCATATAAAAAGTTCTTTTTTAGGTTTGCGTCGGCCTGGCTTCAACTCAAATTGCCAGCCCTAACTTGTTAAAAGTCTATTTTTTTTAATGTATCTGCATAGGCACAACTTTTATCAAACAATAAAATCAAAGGGTAAGCCCAAATTCCTAAGTCTAAGCTATAAACCCTAAACAACAAAAAGACAAATCAATATCACAACTTTTTTAACTTTAAATCAATAAAGCTCAAAACTTTAACCTCTGATACCTTGTAAACTGCATTGCAAATCATACTACATATATTCATAAAATCATGTAAGGCCTATATATATATATATATATAGAGAGAGAGAGAGAGATACCATTTGATTGACAGTTTGAATGGCATCACCAAGATGAGAAGCTTGAAAACCAGTAGAAAGAAAGGAATTAAAAAGATTTGAATAATGAACGCCATTGTTGAAATCATATCCTTGGATTTTGGGACAACTTCCTTTGAGACTTTCTGATTCTTTGAACACAACTGATCTTAACTTCTCAATAACTGATGCTGATTCTTGTTCTTTTTCTTCTTCTTTTCCCATTTCTTTTTTTTATTTTTTTATTTTTTATCTTTTGTGATAGCTGCTCTCTCACGCTAATTCTGCTTTTCTAAACTCTTGTGAATTGTGATAGCCGCTCTCTCACGCCGGTCAAACCGTCAAAGTCTTTCTTCAAATGAAAATACTAAATATATAAAATAAAAAATTTTTTTTAGAACATTCGGTCGATATCTGGAACATCACCGTATAATGGTGAAATCTTGTACGTTAAATAGTTTTTAAAAACAAAACAAATAAAATAAATGGTGTTAAATTCTTCCAATGACTTAATAACATCAATCTATTTATTCATTAAAAAGCTTTTCACTTCAATAAGAAAAAACTTATATAAAAATGTTTTTAAAACTTAAAAAACCTTACAGAAAATTTTATAAAAAATTCCATTGAAAATGCACTTAGATTAGGTTATTTAAAGTTTTAAACTTATTGTTTATGGTCCATAAAAACAAACACAAATATAAGGGCTTCATATACTTATTTTTAAGTGTGAAAAATTTCAAATTCTAACTTTTTAATCGTTTTTTTTATAAAGAATAGATGATTGTGTTATTTATGAATTATAAAACAAGTATGTGAATATATCGCACCTAAACTTATGTGTTGTAGAACCTTATATTCATTTTTCTGATTACATTTTGGACCTTAAACAATAACTAGTAAAAAAAAATTGTGATGAATGGAATCTAAAAGTTAGTGTGAGTGTATATGAAAATGCTTTTAAAACCTAAAAAAACTTACATAAAGCTTTGTAAAAAATTCCATTGAAAATGCACTTAGATTAGGTTATTTAAAGTTTTAAACTTATTGTTTATGGTCCAGAAAAACAAACACAAATATAAGGCCTTCATATATTTATTTTTAAGTGTGAAAATTTTCAAATACTAACTTTTTAATAGTTTTTTTTTATATATATAAAGAATAGATGATTGTGTTATTTATGAATTATAAAACAAGTATGTGAATATTTCGCACCCAAACTTAGGTGTTGGAGAACCCTATATTCATTTTTCTGATTACATTTTGGACCTTAAACAATAACTAGTAAAAAAAAAGAATTATGATGAATGTAATCTAGAAGTTAGTGTGAGTTTATAGAAAAAAAAAATCTTTGATTAAATAGGTCGAGTAATATCAACATTTTGAAGTAAAATCTATCATCTTCAATATTAGCTAGAAAAATACACACGCGATGGAAAAGACCGTATTATTGAGGGTTTTTTTTGTGTAGAATATAAACTTTGAAAATGTTCCATTATATATATTGTAACACCCGTCATTTAAAAACAAGGATTTCCAAGAGCTTTCACCTAACGGTGTCAAAGAAAGCGGAAAAACATTTAAAAGTCCAAACCAATAATTTCAGTTTGGTTTATTCATCAAACGGTGTTACTAGCCATATCATTGAAACAAGTCTAAATGGAAATCCATCGGTTGCCCAACATAAAACAACCGATCACAAGTCAATACAATTTATAAATATCTAAACATAAAATTCAAAGGTCTAAAGGAGCAGCCACTATGGGTAAACTATAATCCTTTTCAAACAATCTACCCATGCCTCGCTCTTTATTCATCAACACTCAAAGCTTTCTAAACCTGAAGGAACAACACATTTCAAGAAACAAGTGTTAGCTAACGAATTAGCTAAGTAAGATAACACGAGCTTATAAAAACATTTGTCCAATTAAAACGTATTAAAAGTCATATTTTATCATTAAGGCACATAACATCTCATATAGCCATAAACATCATTCATATAGGATTGTTCGTCTTAGATGTGCCTAATCATCTTTTCATCATCACATATAACATCATTTCAGGTGTGACATAAGTCACTCATATCATATAAGGTGTAAGTTTGTGTGTAGGCGGTCAAAAGACCTAACGGGGACCTCACACCCGACTGGATGGATAAGCCTTACGGCGGTCCATCAGTGTCGTTAAGGAATGGCAAGCCAATCCAGGAGTAGTCCGTATGTTCAAGACATTGGTGGTTAATCACGCCACCCGGAGATACTCTAACCACGTAATTATGTTGCAAGGAGCCACCCAAGCAACCATATACGTACTCACCGGGCAAGGGCAAGTACGGGTTAAGCTTAACACTTTCATATCATATACGAGCTCGATTTACATTACATATAGTTCAGGAATCTACATTACCTAAACATAACACATAATCATCTTTTACGTTTGGGCCCTTAAACGTGCACGTGACATGGCAACTTAAAGAGTCTAGTGAACTAGATTAATAAGCCATACAAACATGCACCATACAATACATCTCAAAACATATCATATCATATCATTTCATTTCATATCATAGGGACTGCATATCAGGCCTCAAATGTCATTTACATAGCCCATATCACCTCCCATGTATCCCGATTACCCATAAACGATCAAGATATCAAATGGAAGCTATTATAAGAAACCATCTTTTGTTGAACCTTCAGCATGTCAAAGTAGTGTATCTTACCTCTTAGAAGCGTACAAAATGATAACGTAAGTTACCGAGCTTTGCAAGTATTCCCGACTACCTATAATCATTAAACGATATAATAAGCTAAACAAGTACCTACTTACTTTTGTTCATGAATCAAGCCTAAGTATCTATAAACATGACCCATGACAAGGCTTGATGCATCGGATATTTGATTAGTACTTTAAAGCTTACAAAACTCGATGAAACTCGACATTCACTCACTATATTAACCTTTCTGGAAACTTGACATCACAATCATCTTTTGAAAACATAACCATTAGAAAGTAGACTCTCTTACAATTCCGTGGATAGCTTATTTGTTAAAAACGGAGTTACGGTTCAAAAGTTATGGCCATTTGAAAATTCCGTCGCTATTGCGTCGCAACTACTAAGTTGCGTCGCAGCTATGTGTCACTGGTTTCCAGTTGCGCCGCAGCTTAGTAGCTGCGCCGCAGCTAGCCCCGTTTCTACACAAACCTCATTGTTTAACCTCCAAAACTTAACCAAACACACCCCAAACGACCCCAAACCTTATGAACGACTTTTAACCCTCAAAATTCATCATTTTAAGACTCTAATGATGTCATGAAAACAACCCTCAACATCCAATTGATTTGCAACACAACAACAATCATTTTAGGTTACCGAATCGATTAAAACTCACGTTTTTGACTCCAATCAACCCTCTAAAGACCTAGATCAGTTATGAATCGAATCAAGGGATTGAAAGGACATGAAATCAATGTTATTATACCTGGGATACCTGGAGATTATAAGGAGAATGTAAAAACTTGATCAAAACACTCTCGAATCAACCAAACGAAGATGAAATCGAACAAGGAATTGATTATGGCAATGGGGAATGGTTAAGGCTCAAAGAGAAAAGGATAATATGAGTAATTAGAAGCTAATGACCTGCTCCAAGACCCTAATCCCGTTTTTTAGTTTCCACCTATGTCAAAACTAGTCCTTAGGCTTCCTTATGGCTCATATTTAACTCAAAACACCTATTGGGAATACTTACAACACATTAAATACTTTAAGCACATCAAAAGACATATAAAACATATCTTAAGCACTTTAGCACATTAATCATTAAGGTACTAAAGCTTGACACATATAACACATTAAACACATATAGTCATTAAATCATGTATAGGCTTAACGGACACGTAATGTTGACTTAACGACTCAGGTCAATTGTTAATTAAAAAGTTTGGGATGTTACATATATGAAAATATAAAATTTGAAAATTCCGGTACCTGAATTTCTTATATTCGAGATTCTGGATTGTGGATTTGCCGGTCCAAAATCCGATTCCGAAATTTTGGATATGGATTGCGGGTTATCTAAATATCTAAAAATGTCACTTCCATACCAATATTCCGCATGAACCATCTCACCATTGTCGCAATGACCTTCATTGGACGTCATAACAGTTGATTGGAGATGCAAACTCATAACCATGGTATGATATACATAGAAATATAAGGCTTTGGTGTAATCATAATACAAGATGGTAAATATGTATATTATAGTAGTAAGATTTACCAATAAGAAATATAATGTTTTATATATGGACGGGGAATATAAGGTTATCCGTTGGTTTGAAATACTCACATACTAATATTTTAATCTATAAAAAAATATTGAGCTTAAATATTTATTAATTAAACAAAAAAGATAAAAAAATTAGTATGTGAGAGCCAAATTTTATACTTACTTCCTTTTTATATATACAATTACATATAATAATTATAATAATATTTAATGTTAATGCAAGATCATAGGCTCAATATCCGAAATTTTTGAAAAATTATTCGATATTTGAATTCAAAAAATTGTATTTAAATTGGATATCTAATATTTTGATATTTTGGATATTTTTGGATCGGATTTTTGGATTATTTAAACCGTATATTAGGATATTTTGAACCCGAATAATAGTTAAAGGTGATTTTAGAGCAAGTTATAAATAATTTGAGAGATCAAATTAATCACCCTTGATAAAGGTGAAGATATTCTCGAACTTGAATAACTCGAGGGATCCACCTTGCAATAATTCGTTTGTCAAGCTAAACTCATCACTTTATTTAAAAAAAAAAAAAAAAAAAAAGAACAGAAAACCTCGCTAAACCCTTGAACAAGAACAAAAGCCGTTTCAGTAGAAGAAAAATAATAATGGCGGATTCACTACTAATGTCAAGTTTCCGGCGAATACCACCGGCAGCCATTCCGGCGACATTAGATTGTATATTACTAGCTTCACCAACTTCATCTCCATCTTCCCTTTTCTCTTTGCTTCTTGAGTCTCTTCCAATCCTTTCAAAGGTAGCATCTTTTTTAAGTCTAATCTGTTTTTATTCAAGTTTGAATGTTATAGAAACTACAGGAATAATAATTTGTATCTTGATTAAAGTCTTGTGCGTTTTAAACTTGGGTTAGTAACAGTTTCACACTCTTTTATCCCATTGGATGTAAAATATGTTCTTTTTAGTCTCTAATGTAGCATACTTATATGTTAGTGTGATTTTATGTAGCTACTTCTATTAAGGGGTTAAAAACAGGTGAAAGAATGTTGCATTTTGGTGTAGTTATTACTATTTAGCTGAAGGGACTGGAAGTTGTAAAGTGAAAGCAAGCTACATACATTTGAATTTTTTTTGAAAATATGTTGCATTACGGTGAAATTAGATGTTTAAATTTTGTTAAGGAAAAACGGCTTTTCATGAATGAAACACTTAAACGCTCCATATAGTGATCAATCGACTCCATAGGTTTCTGTCTTATTTAAAAGGTATTCCCAACTAGACGTTTTTACGTCATCAACTGGAAAATATTGTTGGTAAAGCACTTCTAAGAATTCATGCTATGTAAGAGCCTTCAAAGTCTTCTACCGACATTGAACATCCTTCTCTAGTTTATAAGTTTAGAGGCTCACTTTGTGATTTTCCGGGAAATCCAGAACCTCAGATATATTTTCAATATGAGCAATCAAATGACAGCATCTTTTGGCATCGTGGCTACATGAAAAAGAAATCTGCTTTTTGCTTTTGAAAGAGCTAGAGTAAAACATGAACATTCGTCACATTATTAATTTATTATTTATTTCCGCTTTGTTATAATCTTTCGAATGATTATTGTTATTTCTTAGCGTTATTATTATTTTTGACATTATAATTATTTCCCACATTCTCATGAAAAGAATTTTCAACTAGGTACAATCTGGGTAGCAGTAGCAACTATTTGATTAACTTCTGCTAAATGGTCGGAGCAATATCCTTTCACATTAACAATGCGAACATTGCGAATGTATATTTTCAAGCAAATAATGTGAATATCCAGTTAATAACTATCATTGGTTATGTTATCTAGTATTTATGCTCTTATTATTTGTAGCAAACTATGTTTTCATTTCATCTAAATTGTGGTCTTTTGTTGAGAAGCGTTTTAACAAAAATATATCCAATGTATATCCAATACCTGCTTTATCCATGGATATGGATCTGATGAACAAATTGTGGTTAACCGGATATGGACATGGCTTAACTCTTTTCACATTTGATCCTTTGCTCCCCTACTTGCACATCCTCAAGGATGGCATGTTCTATTTTTTTCCCTGATAGCATCTTTTATTCATGCATATGAAATTTTAACACAATGTAACACATACTATCATGTAAAACGATTCGTTCAATTTCTTAATGGATCTGCTAATGCACTCAACGTTTAGTAGACATAAGGATGGGGATTTTTTTTTCTAATTTGTTTGAATTTTGGCATAATGTTGAGGGTTATATATGTAATACTACATTGTTACTTAATATACTTAAAGAACCTTATGATTTTAATTTGCAATGCAGGATGCATATTGAGTTAATATATTGGTGTTATGAAACAGGAACTTATTATGCATGGAAGTGGAGAAAGCTTGGATGACGAGAGTTGTAATTTTGTTGCATCATATGTGGGCGCACTTTGTCACATTTTGAAGAAACCGGGTAAAAACACTTTACATTATATGTATCTAAGTTAATTTTATTTCATAATGTCACGTCCACAGGTATCTATGTATGTGAAATTGTTCTTGGTGTTAAAAATTGTCGTATGAACATTGAGATTTGGATTTTGAGCATTCCTTAGACAAGAACGAATTATGTGCTCTACTGCGACTCTGCGAGTTAAAGTTAAGGGGTATCTATGTATGTGAAATTGTTGTTTGGTATTAAAAAATGTCGTTTGAACTTTGAGATTTGGATTTCAAGTGTTCCTTAGACAAGTAAGTATTTCGTGCTCTCCTGCGAGGTAAAGCAAAGGCAAGTTGCACGATTGCGCCATGGATAGTTTAGTCTGTAGCTTAAGTTTAAACACTCATTTTAAGTTGTAGTTTTTGGAAAGTTTTCTAACTGTGTTCTCTGTAGGGCTTAATGTTGAAGCTTTACAGAATTTTGTTTGGAGGGTGCTGATTCCAATACTAAGGATGACCCAGAGTTATGGCCGTGAGATAGTTGACAAGGTAAATGTGGAGTTAGGGACCTTATAAATATGATCCCACTTAGAAATGTAAAAAAGGAGTCGGTCATGCTGGTTTTTGCAACATCTCAAAACGGATAATATTTTAGTTGCTTGTTTTGAGTGGCGACGTTGAAATTGGTCAAGTTCAGCTGACTTGGAACATCTTGTCCCTAATATATGATTCTTCATACTAAATGTGTAGCGACTTTGAGTGTTAAAGTGATTAGAAATGTTTCAGTAATCCAGTACTTTCTATCAAATATATCTTTGATACATCAGAGACAAATCATAACTGATAACCCCAATTAATCCAATAATTTGTATCAAATATATCTTTGCTCGCTCATATGTTCTTTGACATGATTTTGGTTTAGGCCATGGCTTCTTTCTTGGATGTCGTGATAGAAACAAATGCTTGGGGGGTCGTAGAAGAAACCATGGTTCCCTATTTCATCAGATTGGTTGGTTTGACTATGGGAATGCTTCAAAATGAACAATCTGCCATTTTTAGATGGACTAATAAAGATCAAAGTCGCGAAGACTCAACTTTGACCACTTTCGAGTCTTTCCCATTGTTCATGTCATGCCATATCTTGACATCTATTTTAGATGCTTCTGTAAAAGGTAAATGTATTTCAGAAAGTACGTATGGATCAATTTTGGCAAATGGATGCACTGTGCATATATTTACAAGAAGCCTGCTTTGGGATATTTGTAACGTGACTTTGCAAATGCTTTCACACAGTCCGGAACATCGGTCTTGTGCCATCACTGTTTTCCTTCCACAGCTTTTGAAAGCATTTGTATCTGAGAATGCGTTCCAGATCTCAGTTCATGGTCAGGATTTTATATTATCTAGGTAAAGTTACTATGTTAAGATGATGTTGTTCCCCGATCATAACTGTGACATTTTATGTATACCAATGAATATCTTTTCTTTCTTCAGGAACACCTTCTTTGCTAAAATTTGGAAATGCTGCAAAAGTTTGTTTTTAATGGGGCATTCGGAGAGAAGAGATGCATATGCTATACTCTCTTTGTATATATCATATCTTGCAAAGAGTGACAGATGTGAAGGTGATTCCGTGAGTGGAGACGGGACATTTGACTTAAGAGATGAAAAAGTGTTTTGGGATGAGATGAAGAAAGGCTTGGTATATGGCTGTTTAGTTTCATTTAATTATATACCATTTGTAGGACAAATTACATAACATGCAAACAATGTCTTCATATTTCTATTTCAAGTAACCAAGCTTTCCCCCTTAAAACAAGCCATCTAAAGTTTCTTAATTTTTGATTATGTAATCTTTCAAATTATTTTTTTTTAAAAGTTTCGATTAATGTTTCTAGACACCACTTCTGAAAAAAACTCAAACTTGGTCAAAGGTACCAACCTAAAATATGACGCTTCTAATTTTTGACTGGTTTTTTCCAATCCTAAGAAAAGCTGGTGAAGTGAAGTAGAAGTTTGACCAAAGTTATCTGTTTCCATGCAATTTGCTCGGTATAGAATACTACATACTTGTATGTGTCTCTGATATTCTTTATTTTGTTAGGTTGACAAAGAAAGCATAGTGAGGAAGCAGTCACTGCATATATTGAAGAGTACAACTATTAGCAGTGAGAGAAAGCAGCACACTAGTGTTATGGAGACAACATCCAACGAGAAAACTTCAAACTCTAATGGTTTGACTAAACGGGAGCGATGGGCTAGCAAGGAAGCTAAATCTCTTGGCATAGAGAACTTATGCGATTCAGTTGACTCTGATTCGACCAGTCAACTGAAATGGAGTGCATTTTTCCTACTGTATGAAATGCTTGAGGAGTATGGTACTCATCTTGTTGAGGCGGCATGGAATTACCAGGTTTGAATTGTTTTTGCTTTATATATTTGTATAGATTAGAGGTGGCAATATGGGTGAGCTGTTTGGGAAGGGGAATAGGTCAAAAAGGGTTTGCAGTACTGGTCAACATGAGTGTAGATGAATTGGGCCATAAGTATGGGTTATTCATAAACACTCTTGTACAGTTTTTGTTATAAATAACCGATGCATCACTTATGATTACAAAAAATGATTTTACTCTTTGAATTAAACACTTTTGGAGGTGATAGCATTAAAAGTAGACTTTGGGTGACCTTGGACCTGTTTGAGCCATACTACTCTTGGTTTTTTATTTTTATTTTTGATGAGTTTGAGAGAAAATACTAGTGATATCCCCAACCTATAAGTAAAGTTTCAGTATTGCACCTCGAACGTAAACATTTTCAGATTTGGATTTGTACATATTGTGGGATGGGGGAGTGTAAAAGGAGGAACTACATTTGGCTATCTGAGTTCTTTATTTCCCTACTAAGTTATTTTTCTTTCTATTTTGGATTCTTTTTACGGCATATGTCTTGAAAATTTTTTAGTTGCTCAACTAAATAAGTCCAGCCAAGTTTGCACTTGTACCAAGCTTTAATATAACCAAACCAGAATCCTGTATCCGATATAATTCAATAATCCAATAATCTTCTTTAATTGAATTTAGATGAAGTTCTAAATGATATATCTGCGTTTTTCCAATGCATAGATACTGGAACTCTGGAAGTTCCATAATACATTGCTTTTTTGGGTGTACTTTTCTTGACCCAAAATGGAAACTCAAACTCTTGTGCAGATGAACTTGCTGCTTCACACATCACATTCTTCTGATAATCTTCTAAAGCCTGTTGGTGAAAGGCCTAATCTTGATCCTATGGAAACATTAGAAGATATGTTTGATTGGTTAGCTGTCTTGTGGCAACGGGGCCTTTGCCATGATAATCCTCAAGGCAAGCGATATGTATATTCTTAAATAATCTCAAATTCGTATCCTGTAAATTAGCACAGATATTAGTATGTTTAGCATCGTTTTATATGTTTTAACATGTTTTTATATATGCAGTACGGTGTTTGATCATGCAGTCAGTTTTTGGGATAGAATGGAAGAACCATGGAAATTATGCAAAATTTGTTTCTAGAGATTTTATACTTGGTCCTTTCATACAAGGGCTGAATGATTCTGTGCACCACAAAGATTTTGGTTCACTTCATATCTTTCTTTATTTTTCACATTTATTTGTATTCTTCATTTTGAAATATATAGTGGCTGATCTAGTTATCCAATTTCTCTAGGACTAAAAGGAGTCTATTCTTCAAGGACAATTAATGGTGCTAGCACATTTTTACACCAGTATAGTGTGTGCTTAAGCGAAAGGTAAAATTAGCTATTCAAAACCAGAAAACTAATATGTCATACTATGATGTGTCGTTATTCCTATTTCTAATATCTTATTAGTCTAGCATTGCAAATGCAAACATTGACTGGGACCTTATACGTATATTTATTTTATATTGATTAGGGAACGGATGAAGTTTTTAGTCAATCTTGCATCACTTGTGAAAAATTACTCTTTTGGTCGAGCTGGGCTGATGAGTCTTGCTGAATGTGTGGCGGCTGTTGGTGCCGGGTTCACGATACCTGGCGAGACTGAAGTGGAACAATGTGATGAAGATAGTACTTACAACGATAAGGCAGCATTACTTGATGTTTTCAGATTTATTATTGAGAGCAGCAAACAACATTTTAATCCTAATTATCGCCTAAAAGGTTGAAGATTGCTTTACTGATAGATATTTATGATGCCTGCTATCTATTTTATTATTTGCTGATTACGTGTGTAAGATCATGAATTTTTATTTGACAATTGTTATCTGAATTATCCTTGTCAGTATGCGGAAAGATTCTGGATGCTACCATTTCAGTAATATCATCATCTGATGTGCCTCTTGAGTCCCTTCTTCTCTTCATTTCATCTTTTCCCCTGGACTTTCTGAATTATGGCGGTAAGTATATGGATATCTTTCTCTTGGTTGTTTGTTCTTTACGGTTATCAATTTATCTCTCTACTTATTATCCTAAAATCCTTTCCTAGGTTCATTAAGAGAAACAGCGCAGCAATGGCTTCGAGGTTATGAAAAGCAACCTTCTAATTTCAATATCAGCAGCAAGCTAATGAAAACGCTAAATGAATTCCCCATAAGTTTTATAAAGCATAGTCACTCAACAAGTCATATAGTTAATTATGATGACGAAGATTTGGAAACGTGGGAGGTTAAGGCCAAAAGATGGGCTAAGACATTGTTTCTTACAGTAGAAGAGGAATGTCAATTTGATTCTATATTGCAGGTATATGCGACCTTTCGCAGCTTTATATTTATGTATTTTTTTTCTTCATAAAATCACTATTGCAAACGAAAAGAGTATTACATGATGTATTGCTAATAATCTCATACTAAAGTGGGAATTCCCATTACAATACTTGCTGATATGCTTTCTTAAATAGTACTGAATTATGTACTATTATACGATCTTATCTATCTATACTTCTATATGTATACTATATTATAAAAGAAATAGCCCCCATGTTGAAAGTTCCATGTGGGGTTTGTCTAAAATACCCTTAGTGTTTAGTTTACACAATCAGTCCTTTATTTTTTAAAATATCTCCATTAACTCTTTACATCAATTACTTTTACGTCAATTATCTACACCACTCGACGCCGCCTCCACCACCAACAATTGCCCCCACCACCACACCTTCACCGCCATGACCACCGCCACATTGCGCGGATACCGTGCTAGTACTACTATATAAAAATTTTCCACCCACTACAAGACAAAATGTTGAAAATGTCCCCACGCGAAATGATATTGATACCCTTAATGAATTAATTAATTCCCTTTCTTTTATTTACTAATTTAAACATCTCCACCTAAAATACCTATACTACCCTTAATGAAATAATTTACAACATAGATCCCTCAACTCCTAAAATAACTACACTACCCCTTTTACAATAATAACCACACCGTCACCACCCGTCACGTCACCACTACTACCGACCACCGTCGCCACCAACGCCGCCACATTGCGCGGGTGAAATGCTAGTAATTTTACTTATATCCTTTTTGATGTTTAACAAACTTCGCTTATCTTGTACTTGTTTGTGTAGTTTATTCAAATACATGGATGTGAGCTTTGCAAGAACAGTGGCTACCAGGAGTGGTTACCAGTTAAATATATGATTATCATCTTAAGCATTCTTCAAGAACTCCATGAACTGAAACACAGAACAGTTGATAATTGTGCAAAAAGAACCAACGTTTTTCTTGAAATAGTGGATCATACCGAGTATATGGATACTTCCCTGATTATTAAGAAGTTCACTAAATTGTTCACTTCCACATTGGTAAAAGTTATAATATTGTCCTCAATTAGACTTTAATAGTTATATAATTTGTTAACACTAGTTCTATGCAGGAGGGGCTGCTGCCGTATACCAATAACTCATGTTCTGTTTTCTGGTCTGAGGATTTTGGGGAGACGACCCTGCCTTCATCCGTAAAAGGGAGACTAGGAGGGCTTAGTCAACGGCGGCTGTCGTCTTCTAACACTACTGCTGTAATACAAGCTGTATGATTTCTAATACAATATATTTATTGGTAATCTATTGCTTCAAAATGGATACCTATGTTATGAAAAGGTTGATCTAGGTTGTGTTTTACTGTTTTGTCTTAAACCAGGCAAATCTGGAAATTTATCTTCTAAATCATTCCCTTCACAGATTTAGATTATTACTTTAAAAATACTGTTTTATAATCATAATTTATACATCAAATATCCATAAACATTTTTAAAAATTATGGACAAAAACATGTTTACAGGTTAACTAAACCCGATATTGCCTGTATCAATTCGTACCAAAAGGTGACTCATATTATCTGAATCTAAGTTGACCCATGCCCCCAATTGCTTGCCCCTCCATTTTGTCACCTCTACTCAAGTCGGTTGATGTTCAACTTTGAACATATCTCAGTTTTATAGAGACTCATAACTTTATTGGACGAATTGTATTGATATAGTTATAGTTGATCCCTGTTGTTTTAAAAAGTTAAGCTGCATACTGATATGATCCCACATCGGCCAAGTATGGGATTGGTTGGTGGTTTATAAGTCAATGCAGAGCCGGTCCTGAATTTTTTAATGCTCAGGGCAAGATGATTTAAAAATGCTCCTATAAAATTTTGTAAACAAACAATACACTTATTTTTAAAGATCTAAATCATAAGAAACCTAATTTTTTAACTATATTTTTATTCTTGAGACAAAAAATAGTTGTAGTTATTATAGTCACTTGTATATAAATAGTTCACTAATTGATCAATTAATCAATATTAGGTGGTTTTCACGATATCTCATTAGGTCACATTAGATTTAATATTCATAAATCACAATAACGTTGTTAATTGATCAACTCAAAAGTGGAAGGGGTTTAAATTAAAACTCTATATATTTAAAAGGGTAGGAGGTGGGAATAAGTAATACTTTTTCATTAGTTAATGTTTTCTCTTTCACAAAATTTATGCATCAGTTAAAAAATGGACTACACTACAATACACATGCTACTCATATTGATAGGTGTACAAATTATCTGCCCCACGTTAACACGATGCTCTGATGCAGGACCGACACCGAGTCAATGTGTCCCCTCCTTCTTTGAGCTAGCTTTTGGGAGTGAGTTCCACACCTAGTTTATGGCATGATGCGAGCCTATTATGGGATGGGTTCGTATCGATTGGTATTAGAGCCAACCCTACCTTTCGAGGTTCCAACACTCGGGGTGGTGACCTATGGAGTGGTGGCTTGGACCCAAGGAGAAGGGTGCCAACCGTGACCAACATAGCCGTGACCAACAAGGACGTTGGCTCTTCAAAGGGTAGGGTATTGATATGATCCCACATCGGCCAAGTATGGGATTGGTTGGTGGACCGGTGGTTTATAAGTCAATGTGTCCCGTCCTCCTTTGAGCTAGCTTTTGGGAGTGATTTACACCTAGTTTATGGCATGATGCGAGTCTATTACGGGATGGGTTCGTATCACATACTTTGGGGACCCAAATGAATTTATATTAAAAATAATTAAAATATAAAGATAACAGTGGTTGGTTTGCTTTAAAGAGCAAAACTGTCTCTTTGAGTGACCTACTTTCGAGAGGTAGATCGACTCTCCATAAGATGCTCGAATAAACCTTAACCAAATGATAATTCTCGCACAAATTTATATTAATTTTTGATCCCTATAGACAGAGTTACGTAATCAAGGAAAATATAAAGTATAATCTAACCTAGTTAATGATAATTCATAGGTGCCATGGGCCTAAGAGTCTAAGAGAAACCAGCTGATGATATCTAAGATGTTATGTATTCAAATTTATCTCATGTTCTATGCAAGAAAGTAGTATTTTTTGATAATCAGTCCATTTTTAACGCTGAAGTCATCTCAATTCTCTGGAGAAATGTGTTGAGCTGCTGATATTAGAATAAATTCTACTGACAATGTTGAACTGCAATGTTTGTACTCTGGTCCTTAAGGTGATGGATCTGTTGTTTATTACTTGTGTACAGATAACGTCAGTGAAGACTCTTGCATCCATCTCTTCATATTGTGCACAAAATCAAGTAGAAGAAGAGGCTTTGAATTCTACTCTTGATGTTCTTTGGCAACTCTCTTGGAAGATTATTTCTCTTGTAACATGCGACTCAGAGGTACTGCTATAAGCCTATAACACTTTATGCCTGTAGGTGTAATGGTATCAAGTAGGGGCATCAATTTTGACCCATTTCTGATGACACGTAATTGTTGTTTAAGTGGTCAAACTGGTGAAATCAGAAAATGTTATTAAGTAAACTTATCAAATAGGTCGAACGGATTGAATGTCCCTGAAAGTGCTCTTTTCAATGTGCCAAACCTTCTAAATCACTTGATTTAAGTATGTAGATTTTTATTTAGACAGTATAATTTTTGTAATAATGCTTGTCTAATTCGGGCAAGTTGCAGGAAATGGAATGTACTAGTATCTTTTTTACCGATCTATGCAACTGACTTTTTCTCTAACCATCTAATGTCTCATACTTACCAATTGTTACCGAGGTGTGCAATTTGTTGCACGAATTTGAGAAAAGGTCTAGTATGTTTCATTAAATGCTAACAAATTGCAAATCTTTGTAAGATGTGGAAAATACCGAGTAATTTGCATTAAATTGTTACAAAACGGTATGTTGTATATATCTATGAAGGTGAATGCTAGATTGCATTATCATTGCAATTTGCCTCGCTAACTTTCTATAAACTATATAAAGAAGTTTAGACAAAAAGGTATATTGGGCCAGCCAACCTGACTGGATTGAGAAAAAAGCGACCTGTTTGATCTGTTACCCAACTCGCCCGCCAACCCCAAGTCTTTAATTAGATGTGTTTTATTTTATAGTTCATTCTAGTAATGCTGGTTTTATTGGTCCTCAATGCAGACTAAAGCAGAAATTAACCTTGGAGGATATGAAACATTACATCATGTTCTGAAATCACTAGTGTTTATACCTTCTTCTTCCACATTAACTCTACTGACGAGACCTTACAATTTTTCAACTCTAGAAGCTGAAGTTAAACCGCATATAGATTACTTTGTTCAGATATTTTTGGATAACATCAATAATCTCATTGAGGCTGGATTTTTGACTCGTGCACGAAGGGCAATATTAATTGACTGGAAGGTGAACATTTACACTATTCATAATTTATCAATTATTCTCTCCGTTTTAGTATTTCTATCGAGTAGTATTAATCATGCCTTTTTTTTCTGGTCATGTTATAATTTTGTACTTTGGACTTATCTGTTTGTGATTGATTTAGTGGATGTGCTTGGAATCCCTGCTGTCAATACCAAAAAATGCTCTTCAGAGAGGAGCTTACATACAAAAATGTAATTTCATCTTTTCAGATGCTCTGGCCAGAAAGCTATTCAATGATCTAGTCGATAGGTAAGACAACCAACAAAATGACTCTTTGATACGGATCTTGAATAGATAGGCTGAATGACAAGATTACTGTTTTGGCTCTCGTTATTTTCTAGTGCTGAATGAAATATGTCTGTTTGACAAGTGTTCAAATTTTGATAAAATCTTTAATGTGTACAAGCATAAAATCTTGAATCATCCATGTGCTATGTAAGATGCCTGATATCTTCCATGTAACCATGTTCAATTACTTCAGTCTGGAAAATGCTGGTGAAGGTTCAGTTTTGCCCATGCTCAGATCTGTCAGACTGTTACTGGATCTTTTTGCCCTAGGAGGCAAAGATTCCACTTTTTTCTTGGGTGATGGAATTGATATTCAGGTTCTCCCACATTTCTAATAAAATCCATTGCTGAATGAAATGTTTTTG
The DNA here is from genome assembly GCF_010389155.1 of Erigeron canadensis. Lineage (NCBI taxonomy): Eukaryota > Viridiplantae > Streptophyta > Magnoliopsida > Asterales > Asteraceae > Erigeron > Erigeron canadensis. Next base: position 45,946,094 of record NC_057761.1, on the reverse strand, counting down.
TACTCACATCTTTCTTATTTATTGCAGATGATGTGGCATCTGGTTCGTTCTTCTTGGTTATTACATGTCAGCTGTAACAAGCGTAGGGTTGCACCTATTGCTGCACTTTTATCTTCTGTTTTACATGATTCAGTGTTCGGTAATATGAACATGCATGAATCTGAGAATGCACCGGGACCGTTGAAGTGGGTATGTATTAAGTTAGTTATGTATTTGCTTGTATGTTTGCTTATACATATACACATTGCTATAATTTAATGTCTTCTGCAGTTTGTTGAGAAAATATTAGAAGAAGGAACCAAAAGTCCGCGTACTATCCGTCTTACAGCATTGCATTTAACGGGGCTGTGGCTCACATATCCGAGTGCAATAAAGTACTACATGAAGGAACTGAAGCTTTTGACTCTCTATGGCTCAGGTACATTCATGTACCAACTTTCTTGTTTTTGTTGAACGTCGAATTTGGGCTCAGCGGCATGTCTCTAAGCCTCTTCATATACCCAACTCTAATTACAGGGGAAACCCATTCTGGGAAAACCCCTGTCTCTAGTCCTGTGAGCATTTTGATCACACTAGGATTTGAACCGAAGACCTCTAAGTCTCAACTTCCCCCCGAATTACCAATCCATCTTTTGATGGTTGGTATTCATTTACCAGCATACTCTTTTCTTCAAGTCAAATGCTTAGTTGTTATATTGTATTGTCATATTAAAAGTATCTTATTTGAGTTTTTCACCAGTTGCATTCGATGAGGATTTTGAAGCTGAAGTGACCGAAAATCATGATGCAAGGACTGAAGTTTCAATCTTGTCAACAAGTCCTGACCCGGAGTTAACTGAGGTGGGTGTTTAAATTGGAACCTAATTAATCTGAATATATTTAATTTTTAAAAACCTAATAACTGAAAACTAGTAATCCCCCCAGTCTACTTTTTCTGTAAAAGTAATCACTCTTTTCTATGGTTATAGTCATCTACCTTATATCATACTATGTTGATTAAAACAATTTGGAAGTGGTCATGGTGGGTTTTTAAAAAGTCATTGCCATACTCAAATGCACAGTATTGACCATTGTTGACTTTCATTGATAGGTATTCATAAACACAGAGCTTTATGCAAGGGTATCTGTTGCTGTTATGTTCAACAAACTAGCAGACTTGGTGGATATGATTGGCTCAAATGATGAAGTTGAAAGCGGTCGTGCGTCCCTAGAATCTGGCAAACTCTTCTTGCTTGAACTCCTGCATTCTGTGGTAATGGGGCTTTGAGTTTAGAACCAGGGTTACTATCATGAATTTTCTTTTGACAACAAGGGTTGTTTGAATTTACCATTTGACCAAGATTATGTGATAATAAATATTCAAAATTTGATAATTAACTGTTTGGAAAAAATTTCTTTTCTGAGAAAAAAATGAAAGCATGCTGTGAAAATGGGGTAAATAGGTAACTTTATTCTACCATCCAATAATGAAATTTTTTACAGTTTATGGGAAACTGATTAGTAGATGTAAATAATCAGAAACATAATCTATTTATCCAAACATTTTTGAAACACAAACTATTTGATGCACTTAAGAGGCTGATAATGGTGATTGATTATGCAGGTGGATGAATCTGACCTTGCCAAAGAGTTGTATAAAAAGTACAGTGCGGTTAGTGGCTATCTTGTTTACTATTCTCAAAGGTCTAAGTTTATTTTTGATATTATAATAACTTTTTGTGTCAGATTCATAGGCGGAAAGTTCGTGCATGGCAAATGGTTTGCATCTTATCTCGCTTTGTTGATCAAGAAATAGTATCTGAAGTTATGGATCTCTTACATACAGCCCTTTATGTAAGTAAATGATAATACCGATATCTTCTTAAAACAATTATACGTACTAATTTATTTCACTTTCATGCATCCTAATGTAGAGAAACAACATGCCTGGTGTTCGACAGTACTTGGAAACGTTCGCAATCAATGTATATCTAAAATTCCCATCACTGGTAGGAAAGGTTACAAGAAATGCGCAGAAAATTTATTTAAATTTTAAGAAAAATTAAATAAAGAAATAAACTTGTTGCAGGTTAATGAGCAGTTAGTCCCTATGGTTCGGAAATACGATATGAGAACTCAGGCAAGTATTATGATATTCTTACTAATGTTCATTGTAAAGTTTCTTTTCTAAATTATAATTTACATTATCTATGTCGTTACAGGCTCTCTCATCGTATGTATTTATAGCATCAAATGTCATTCTACATGCCACGAAAGATAGTCAATTAAAACATTTGGATCAGTTGCTTCCTCCTATTGTTCCATTGCTGACATCACATCACCACAGTTTACGTGGTTTTACCCAGGTGATTAATTTGTAACCACACACATTTTTTTGTTAAATGAAATATGTATTTTGATGTTCTATTCTGTGCTTACACTATGCAGTTATTAGTGTACCAAGTTCTTTCCAAGTTGTTTCCTTCCATTAATTCGGCTGTCCATGGACTTGTATCCTTGGAGAGCAAGTGTTTTGTGGAATTAAAAACCTATCTGGAAGATAACTCTGACTGTGCAAGGTATGACACATGGTTCTATACTAAGAAACTTTTTATGATTTAAACTCAAATGGGAGTTTGATGGCTACTTAAAACATGTTTGAGTTGTGTTACAGGTTACGGGTATCAATGGAAGTTCATCTTGATGCTTTTCATCCAAAGAAATCCATAATGCCAGCTGGAATTTTCAGTAACCGAGTTGATGTAAGATGTCACACCAATTATACGTGTATCCTGCATTTATAAAATGCCAATTGTTGGAAAGTTCCAATGTCCATTCAGAAACATGAATGGCAGCCTATCAGGGTGACCAAGTGATGAACACTTAAATATCTCTTGAGAAGGCCCAAGTTCAATTCCCATCAACTTGACCTCCATGGGTCGCTCTGTGCCAAAATAAAAAGATATTAATGGTGATCTATGGCTCTATGCTAGATGTGGCAAAATGAGATCATGTTATGTGCCAGGAAGGGTCAAAAATGGTCCGGCTGACCCTCATAACACTTCTTATTAGTCTGTCTTTACCTCTATAGTGTTTGAATTATGAATAAAATTTATATTGTTGCAAGGATGATCTAACCTTTGAATATGATGATTTATGAGGTTCTGTACATTTTGAATACCCTTGGGCTGTGGGTGACTATTCTCTGGTTTTACTTTTACCCATTTTCATTTTAGCTAATATATGACATCTATTTGGTCCGTTAGAGGCAAACACTACCTAAGTTGACCAGTCTGGAATAAATGGGTTACATACCACCTTCTAATCTATGCTAATCTGATACTGATAGTCCTCAGTTTCATTTATTCTAATATATAAAGATATACTTCATTTACAGGACATCGAATTTGAATGTGCTCACGTATCCCTTTTAGAACGTGTGATCGATTTTCTAAATGTAAGTTCTGGTTTGACGAATCCTTTTGTTTCCGTCTCTTGTATGATCGATTTCTCATAGCTAAAGTTGCAGGATGTTAGGAAAGACCTCAGATCTTCAATGGCTAAAGATGCAGCACAACTGAAAAATGAGCAGATACATACACCTGATTCCGATTCTAATAGTGTAGTCAAAGAGGAAACATTCGCAACAATGCAAAATGAGATGTCTTTGGATTTTCAGAAAAAAGTTATCATTTCTAATCACGAGACACAAGATTCACAATCCAGCTTGTTAAACAACAGTGACACCTATAATTCGCTTCTGGGTATATTTAGTTATAGCTGCTATACATCCGCATAGTTTTTAGTATGAAGTTGGCTGAAAAGTAATTTAATACTCATTGATTGTAGATGTGGAAAAGGAGGATCAACTTCTTGATAATTCTCTAAGAGCCAGAAACATTGCTATGGGAAAATTGAAGGCTGGGAGACAACAAATTATTCTTGTTGCTTCATTGCTTGACCGCGTGCCCAATCTTGCTGGATTAGCACGGACCTGTGAGGTAAAAAATTCTGCTCATATTACAACTTGATATAATCAATTTGTAATAGGTTAGTTCTTTCTTTTGCCCAAAAATATGATCATACTTTAATAGTTCATACTTTGATTTTACTTCAAGTCTTCAATGTATCTCATCAAGTTCAGGGGTCAAATAATCAGTTTACCTATTAACCCCTTCTTTTAACACAATTGATAGATGTTCACTCTCATTAAACACAAAAATATCCCTTTTTTCACAAAACGTCTTTCTGCTCATTTTGTTGTTCAATGAATGATAGGTGTAACAAACTGCACCTATTCTCCTGTTTTTTAGAAACAAGTTATTACGGTAGGAGACGTTTTTCTTGTTTATTAGAAAAAGTTGAAGAATTAACTTTCGTTGACCCCCCCCCCCCCCCCCCCCCCCCCTTTTTTTTTTTTTGTTGCCATACCTGCATTTGTGTGCAGCCAACAGCAGAATGTATAAATAAGAATTCACCAACGCACATCCAAACACAATCTTATACTACAGCCTGTTAACTGAGTATCTGATTATGAATATATGGTTTTATATATTTTACAAAATCACATCCAAACATCCCTTTATCTAACTTACAAGTAGAATAGGGTTAAATGAACACCAATTACCCATTGTCCCACTGTACATATACTTGACTACTTGTTAACATGGTATAACTATTTAACACAATAAAAGATTAACTGCTGTTGAGTGTTTGTTCTGTGTGTTATGTTACTTGTAGGTTTTTAAAGCTGCAAGTTTGGTCGTTCACGATTTGAACATTTTGCATGACAAGCAGTTCCAGCTCATCAGGTTTGTTTAGTTACCAATCTGAAACTTGTTTACATGGAATAATTGATGTTTAGATGCTACTATTTTTGTGTCAGTGTGACTGCAGAAAAGTGGGTTCCCATTATGGAGGTGCCTGTAAGTAATGTGAAGGGTTTCTTGGAAAAGAAGAAACAAGAGGGGTTTTCTGTCTTGGGTTTGGAGCAAACGGCTAATAGTGTTTCTCTAGACCAATATGCCTTCCCTAAAAAAACGGTAAACAAAACATTTTATAGTTTTTGCATTTTATATATTCTGCCGTTTAAAAAAAATGAAATAAAAATATTGGTCATATATAGAACATGTAAATTCGTAGTTCTAAATTGTGCAGTGTATGTAGGTTTTGGTTCTCGGTAGAGAAAAAGAGGGTATACCGGTGGACTTGATACATATACTGGATGCTTGCATTGAAATCCCACAGTTGGGAGTTGTGAGATCACTCAATGTTCATGTTAGTGGTGCCATAGCTCTCTGGGAGTATACTCGGCAACAACGATTATGATATTATTCTTACTTAAATTCGTGACTAATAGACAGTTTTTGATGTAGAGAACTTAGATAAATACATGTAATTGGATTTGTATCCTTTAAAAAATTAATATTGCCCGTCAAAGAATCTGTTGGTAGAAACATGCATATCTTCGCTAAACATGCACTGGGATGCTGACAATGATGTAGATTATTTTCTTCAACAGAAACCGTCTTTTTTATTAACAGTAGTCTTGCAATTGTATTTCAACTGGTTTTGGGATAATTTTGGTTTACCTATTATCCAACCTGACTAGCCCATTGTACCACCTCTAGTTACGTTTATGGAACAGAGTAAACAATGCTCTTTGATATCTTTTTATATCAAGCAGATATGAAGATGGACAATGTCCATTCTTGTTTATTAACATCAAGGAATAGGCGAGTTTCATAGTCTTCATGTGGAAATTACCAAAGCTGCATCAGTTTTTATCTTTGTAACGTTGCCATCACTTTGGAGAGAAATGTTTTTCGCGTTCCCTTTGTTCTCTTTGTCTTGTTATTATTGAACTTGAACAAAGATATCCATTCGAAACAACTTTGACCCTTCTTCACATTTTGCCTTTGCTCACTTGAAATTACCTACAAAATTTAATACTCGAGCTTAAATTGACAACCCACTTCAAAACCCGTACAGATGACAAATCTCTGAGATTGTTAACTGTTTTTTTTCAAGTTGCAACACTTTAAATATAAGCTAAAAATTACATGGCAGTCAGTGATCGCTTACCCGAGGAGAAGCTTGTTGCTCTTTTATTGCAGAAAGTACATAAGACTTGGGTTGATGGGGAGGTGAAGATGTCACTGTAGATTTTGCATTTTCTCTTAATCGGCGCGAGTAGCTAAGTAGTTCAGCTCTTCTATTATAACCTACAACTCTTTTTGACACGCGGTCAATATGGAGGTGGTAGTCGTGGTGGTGATTGCTACACGTTGAATTTTTCTTTCTTGTTTTCTCCACATAAACGGTCACAAAAACAGGTTTCGGTTTTAAGTGTGTCCTACGCAATTCCAGTGTAGACATTCGGAAGATATAGAGAGGTTTAGTAATTTAGAATATTGCTTGTCATTTTTCTAGCAAAGATATTGGTAGAGGTTGAGAGAGTATGCAGGCCAAGAAAGGCAAAGTTGCATGAAATCTTTGGATTGAACGTTATTGTAAACAATCCAATAATGTGTATTGAAAATATCAACATATTTGAAGTCTTGTGATTCTTTCATTATAATAGTATCATTTGCATTTGGTAAGACTTTTAAGCGAGACATAAAACTATATTCTTTATGTTTAGGGATTATGTGATTAAATTAGTAGGGTCATTAAATGATTTGGAACTAAATTGAGTGAGATTTTTTTTTTAAATTGATTCCCCAACTTAACTCAAGTTGAAGAATTCTCAACCTTTCAATGAAAGTCAAAGGATCACGAATTTCAAAGATTATCTTTAAAGTTTGGCCTTTGATTTTCATTTGAGGAGCAAGATAATTGTAACTTGACCCCTTAAGTTAGAAGTAACTCCAGTTGATTTCCTCCCAAATTGTTAAGTTCATAACCCAAGCCCATTACCATTTTGGGCGGAACAGATCTACTAAATGGTATTATTTAATACAGTATAAATTAACTTTTTTTACAATTAAAATTTTACCATTTGGGTTAAGAATGTGAGATTTTGGTTAAGAATGAGGTTTTGATATTTAATGTATTTAATTTTTTAATGCTATAATTTGTTTAAAATTGTCTTTCAGGTGTTAAAATTTAGTTTTATTTTAGGGAGATGATCCTTATACAACATCTTTTTGTCATACACACCAATATATGCATTATATTATATAAATAATTTTTTCTCAAAATCTTGGTCCGACGGATAAAATATATGAATCCGCGGTTTTCAAAACATGGCTCGTGAGTTAGCATGTGTTTGTTCATAGCTACTGGCAAAAATAAACATGCCATTAAGTTTGTACTATATTGTATAGCACCAACTGAAACAGTGCATTGAGCAAAGCTTGTCGTACATGATACAGAAAGTATTCAATGAAGTGTACACAAGTGCATTATAGCTTCAACAACCAAAAATCTTGACATAAATTATTCTAACCCCTTCTGAGCAAGAAGTGTTTAATAATAACTTGTATAACTTGCATTTAAACTGTTTCAAGAATTAGTCTAATAAACTGCCCCACAAATTCAAGTGACCCATGTTATTCAACTACATTTCAACAGCTCCAAACTGTTTATGCATTGCAAAGCTGCACAATAATATACAAATTATTCTCCCAACTGTTCATGAACTTAAGATCCAGGGTTATCCAATCTCTTCATCAAATTTCAAGAGTTTCAAACACTGAAGAGTTTGAAATTTAGTCAGTGTAGAAAAGCAAATATAAGATTTGGAATGTAGGCAATGGTAAAAGAAAGAATCCCCTTTCATAGCTTTTGTATTTGGTTTACTAGTACTAATTAATAGAGCTTAAAATGTGTTTCGGATTCAAATAAACAAACTAACAAATCACAACATTAAATAATACTATCAAAAATTCAAAACAAGGGTACAATTTAAATTTAAGTTAACAAGTAGGAAACTTGATTCTTGAAGTGCAACTTTGACTACTTTCTAGAAAGCAAAAGACTTCGATGGTAAACTGATTAGTCTTTCTTCTCGTCTTGCCAAGTTGCTTGCCATTGTTTGTCATAATAAGTAGTCTCGTCAAGCAGTTTTTTCAGATTATCCAAATCTTCGTTTTTCCTAATAAGCAAAACACCAGCTACTGCTACGAATAGAAGTGTTTTGCAGACGAAATTTCCCATTTGGTCAACTAGACCAACCCCGGTCAAACTATCAACAAAGTAAGCCATGAAGAACCCGACCATTGCAGCTCGGCCTGCAGAAACATGAACAAAAGCTCAACAATAGGAGGTGGGGGTACCAATTTTGGGGCGTTACTTATGAACGGTTTGATTTGGGTTTCGTTATATCTTTATCGGGTCAAACAAGTCAAAAGGCGTCTAATGTGCAAGACCTCTGAAGTTATTATATTCAAAACTCGGGTTATCATTGAAAAATATACTTACCGACTTATTTATAACAAGAAGTGACCAACTTCTGATAAGAAAGTGTTATGTCTGAACCCGAAATTATCTTTCTGCTATATATTATACTCATTTTGACCTTATCCTGTCTTGACCAATGAACCAACCCACCCATTTTGCCGCTTATTTAGTTTCTCTCATTTTCAGTTCCTAATACAAAAAGATGAAGGGCAGACCATTAAGTCGTTCTGCTTCAGGAAGATGAAATCTCTTCATCCATGCCCACCAGGGAATAATCGAGGTGTCAAATACTACAGGGAAGTCGTTATTGGATGATTCCGGGTTGTCTTCGAGCCATTTCCTCCTTTTAACCTCTGTAAGAGGTTAATAACATCAATAAGATTAACTATTCCAATAGTACATGTTCGCAAAAACAGAAACATATAAGTCTTCATCTTATCATCTTCATCACAGCTAAGTAGCCCAAAAATGGCTAAAAGGATTCCTTACAAGTGATGATTGGTGATTTAATCCCACATTTTTCAGTAAAAAACTATCCAATTTAATCTAGCGAAAAATGAACCTTTGCCAACAGTTACATTTTGATAATTTCTTGGAACCAAAATGTCCCAAATACAATAATGGAAACAATTCATAAGCTATTAGAACTCAATGTAGAACTTAAACATAATTTCATCAAGTGTGTCATTTGTCTCAAGATTACCAAAAGAATGACTACACTGGGTACTACAAATTTCCTTGCTAAACGATTATGAAATCGAACTTCTTACATTTGGGGAATCCAGGCCAAAAAATTGCAACTTTACATACCCCACATTCTCCATTTTGGTCTATAATATTAATGTTACACTACCTTTTCTTGGCAAATTTTTTGAAAGCAAGCATTTTCAATACTCACATTGTCAAATTTTGTGTCTTATGTTAAGTTTATTCCTTATATTTCAATATATAATAACTTGAAACTAGGATCAAAGAAATTGTTCAAGTGACAAACTACCACATTCCATAGAATCACAAATACACATAGCAAACCACAAAATAAAAAATTAAAAAAAATCAATCCAATAAAACATTATACTGCATGTCAGCAGGCCAGGAATGTTATTAAAAAAAAAAAAAAAAAAGAATTGAACTTTAGAGTGAAAAGTCAAACCAGAATCAATAACAGCATCCCAATCAGTAACTCCACCTTTCTGAAACTGCTTCAAATCCCAAGTCCCTGAAACCCATTTCGGATCTTCAAATTTCACAACCATTTCCTCTTCAAGAGGTGGAGCCCCGTTTCCCTCAACCGGGTCAGAAACTTTCTTCTCATTTTCAACAGCAATGGCTATACTTCCTGACCCATTTTCAGAAGCTTTGATTGAGGCCAAAAAGGTGTGAGCTTTGGGCTTTAGAATGAGAAAAGAGTGGATTGTGAGGTGGGTTTTGGATGAAGGTGAGAGGGATGGAAGATGTGTTGTTGAAGAAGAAGAAGAGTATAACATGGCAACCATTGATGAAGAAAGTCAAGTTTGGAAGATGGAGTGAAATTTTTTGGGCCTCAGAATTGAGGGTGAGACTGGGATTGAATGAATGTGAGAGTTTGGACAAAAAAGAGTGGGTGTGTTTGGAAATTATTACGTGTATTAAACTACTCGTAATTATTATCCTACACGACAAAAAGAGTTATTTTAATTTAAAGTACATATAAAACAAAGAGAAAATAACTATCCCGTTCGATTTATAGATGTCGATGGAAATTAATGTAACTACTAACTAGCATAGGTGAACTATCACATGGTTAAATATTAATTGTGACGTTTGTTAATAATATATTGATTAAGATATATGAAGGATTTATACAGAAGTGTTACATTCAATAAAAAAAAACCACACATGTTTTACATTTAATAAAAAATAAGGGAAATAATTAATCCTCTTAACAAAATAGCCTAAAAATCCTCCTAACTATTGGATTATGACATGTAAAAAAATCAGGGGGCAAGATTAAGAAAGAGAATTAGTGGATACCACATGTCATTCTCTTAGATTGTTAGGAGGATTTTTAGTTTATTTTGTTTGGAGGATTAGTCATTTTCCAAAAAATAAACTATTAAGAAAACCGTTAAGAAAGAAAATTAGAAATTTAGTGATACCCACCTCTAATAGACACTGTAATTTTTGTGTCCAAATTTCACATGTTAACATTTTAACTTCTTTAGTGGTACCGACCTCTTTTTCCCGTACACCCAACAAACTCATATGCAAACAAATCTTATGTCATATAAGTTTGTATCAAATAACCAATTTTCCCTTTGTATAAGATGGAAATTATTTGTCTTAATTTATCATATTGGGGATGAATGATTCAGATTGTGTCTTACCTTAAAGTCTTAAAATTTTTAAGTAGGGATAGAGATAATGTTTTTATTTTTCAATATGTTTAGTTGTTTAAAAGTGAATAAATCTCATTTGGTTAGAATGTAAATATTCTTTAATTTGATGAAATTTTCGTTCTTTAAGGGTAAAAGGAAGAAATTTCATTCCATGGGTCAAAATAAATAAACATTCTATTCTATTCTTTGATTGGTTCAGACATTAAAACAAAGATTATAAATTGAATAAAAAGGCAAAACAAAGATTAAGATTATTAGAAAGATTATTAGGCTAACTTTTAGGACAATATATCATATTTTTTTTTCGGGAAATGATAAATCCTCCTAAAATAATAGCCTAATTATCCTCATAGAAATTTGATCATGACATGTATATAAATCATTAAAATTAGGATAGAGAATAAATGAATAACACATGTCATATTTTAAAATTATTAAGAGAATTATTAAGCTAATTTTTATGAAAGATATATCATTTTCTTTTCCAGACAACTTAGAAAGAAGAAATCCGAAAACATTTTCTTGTTGGGTTAAATGGGCATAGGAAATATATGAAATTGAAGGGCCCATATAAAACTAGGCCCTAGCCTATGGCACCAAGTGATTTCTTTTGAGACTTGATATCTCTTCTGAAATAATGATGTGTGTCCAGCCTGATTTATGCTCATGGGCTTAATGAGTTTAATGGGTTTTATTTGATACGAATTAAGTTAACTCCAAATGGGCTTAGTTGTTTTTAGGGCTTATTAAAAAGTTCGATAAAGCCGGGTATCACAACGTAGCACCGAAACGGATACGACAAAAGGGCACGGGAACGATACGGAAACGGGAAATGTCAAAACTAAAAAATATAAGATACGGGTACGGCAAAGATACGGCAATATAAAAAATATATATATATTGATTTTATATAGAGAAATACTTGAGACTTGAGATATTATGTATAATTATATACATATAATTTTATAACATATGCTTGACGGTGGCCGGTGATCACAGATTAATTTTTTAATAATCACTTTTGGAATAAAAAAAGCCTAATGGTAATCTCAATTGTAAAATGTAGTTGTTTTGTGTTTGGGGTATGCTTAGTTGCAAGATGACAGTCGTTTTTGGAATAGCTAAAGCTCATTAAAACCCTAATATTAATTAGATTCAGTAATGAAGTTTCACATAAACGTTTCGGTATATATGGAAACTTCAAGGAAACGTTTCGTACGAGTTTCTGTTCTCATGGAGTTTCCGAAACGCGTACGTCTACCTGTATGAAGTTTCGGTGCATCATAGATCACAACTAGGGATCAAAGTTTAGGCTTATATTAATAGATATTTATGATCCCTATAAAGCATATTGATTATTGACTTCTTCTATTTTAGGAAATTCAGTACTTTTTTATACCCAAAATATCCTTATTTCTTAATCCTAATTTCCCTATACACCTAATCTATACTTTTATACTATTTAATAAATAAATAAAAAAAAACCCTCTTTAAAAGTTATGAAGGAATTATTTAAAATATGATTAATGATTAAATTACAATATCAGTCATTTATCTAAAATATCTTTATTAACCTTTTACATCAATTATCTACACTACTCGACACCGCATCTACCACTAACAGTCGTCCCCACCACCACACCGCTGCTACCATAAGCATCGCCGCATTGCGCGGGTACCATGCTAGTATTAAAAACAAAGTATTAGGATTTGTGCAAAGAATAGTAACTTTTTTAAATTCTTTTTTAGGCCCAATATGTCCATTGTTTTCTAATTGTTTTACTTTTAACTTTCATTTTTTTTAAAACAACTCCACTTAGGTGGGTTGGTCAGGATATCTTCTAAATCCATTATGTGAGCTCCAGATGTGAGTTTTCCCTAAGATCTCGGGTTCGAGTATTAGGTTTCTCATCTCAAAGCATTTTCCATGAGAAGGGGGTTGGAGGTCCAGTAAATCGCTGGTTAAAATTGCCTCCAGCATGTATGAATTGAAACTAACTTTACAAAAAAAAAATACATTTATTATTTTTGTAAATTTTTTAATTTTATTTCTTTAAAATACATTTACACCAAAAACTTTGATTTCTTGCATTTTGTATTAAGGATTCCATTTTAAATTGTAGGCACCTATTAAACCTTTTTTTATTTCCACGCAAGCTTTTTAAGGGAACATATAATATTTTGGTTAGAAAATGGTAGAAAAAAAATTAACATATCAACACCATATTTTTTCTATTATTATTATTATTATTATTATTATTATTATTATTATTATTATTATTATTATTATTATTATTATTATTATTTGTATTATGATCGTAACACATTTTGTCATTCTTATAAAAGCGTCTTTTCTGTATCATATTTCGTCATTTCTCCTAATACAATTATCTTAATAAATTTAGATAATTTTCTTAAAAAGAAAGATATCCACAAACGTCATGTCTCCCGGGGCAACGCCCGGGTGACATATCTCGTTTATTATTATTATTATTATTATTATTATTATTATTATTATTATTATTATTATTATTATTATTATTATTATTATTATTATTATTATTATTATTATTATTATTTTAACGGCTCAAAGTTTAGACTTTACTTCATAGTTCATAAAGTTCTTCATCATTTTCGTGTGTATTTTTCACCTACACCCCGTCTAAAACTTGTCAATAGACATCTTGACATCTGGTCTCAAGGAGTCCAACCACAAAAATCATTGAAAACTATATACAAGTGTTTTCCATATATAAGTTTTAACCAAAATAACAATGACAGACACTTCAAATTATAGATATGAATTATGAAATGAAAGTACTCGATTATTCTTTTTTGCCACTTATAATCTCTACTCATTGTGGTACAAAAAAGTACATTCACTTGGTTCTTACAAGGAGACATGTGGAAGTAAATGATGTCCAACTTTAAGAAGTTAATCTTTTTTTCGAAAGTCAGAAACCTAGTAATGTAGTTACTGTTTATTCGGTTATAGCTGTCCGTTAAAGCTATGGGAGATGGTGGATGGATCGAGCCATGGTGGTCGGCAAAGTAAATCTCCCACTAGCAGTGCACTTAAAATTAATTACCTTGCATTAATTCTCCAACCTTGTGCATACATGTGTAGAAAACCATGATTGCTAGTCACTATCTTTACGTCGGAAGGAATCATAAATAGAAAAGTGTCACTTACTCTACAGTCCATCACTTGGTGAAAACGAAACACAACTAAAATCCATCAATTATATGTTGTATATATATATATATATATATATAACGAACAAAACCGGATATTAAACAATCACTAGGCACAAACGATTTTAGATTAAATCAATTGGGTGGTTCACCCCAAACAATTTAACCGGATACAATTAGTGATTAAGAAGTTTATGTATGTTTATATTTGAGAGAGTACGAGAGAAAGAAAAGACTAGACGAAAATTTCGTGATATCAGACGATTAAGGCCCATTAATTGCCTTTCATGCAGTAGTTTACCAGGTTTCATAAGTTGTCAAATTTAACCCCTCAATTTCCAAAGTTAAATTTCTGAGGCGTTGCTCATTGGACCCCACTCACAGGGGTTCTGCCAATCCCGTTTTGCCCTTAAGATCATAATAAAATTTATATAAGCGTGCACTCCGCATCATCATACATGATGTATTATTATGACTAAATTGATCAAACAAGTTAATCTAATTATATTAAAATATCCAATATATACATTCATAATATGAGATCGAAACTCCTAGCATAGATGCAGTCTCTCTTCACAGTATATTTTTGGGATTCAACATTTACATTTAATAAACTATTTTTGGGATTCACCATGTACATTTAATAAACTTTAAAGATAAACATAACTTTTGTTATTATATAACTTGCAAACACAGATCATCATTATTGTTTAATTTTCTAGATAATGGGTTGAACATAATGTATTGAGTTTGGTAAAAGATAATATTGTTCTTTTGGCTCAAGTGGTTTAATGGGCGACTTGCAGGCATAGTCGTCGACATTAGATAATTAAGTTCAATTTATTTTTTCTTGAACAGTAAATTGACAAAAAGGCGTTCGATTAAAAGTAAAGAAGTTATACATTAATTGGGAAGATTTATAGAGCAGTTTAGCAGGTAATATTTAGAAAGTGGTGTCACTTACCTATTTATCGTTTTGATTCTACAAGATGTGTAACGGAATTGGTGAAAGACATATATGCATAATGAAAAGGAAATGGTTGGATGGGGTCATTAAAACTACCGGTCTACCATTTGATGTATTTGGCTCGCAAGGTAAGATATTACGTATGAGCTACCAGATATTATTGTAGCAATGGATCATATTACATCAAGATCCAATTTGTGGATTATCAATAGGGCCGATTCTAAGAATTAAAGTACCTATGTGGAAAAAATGTCTCATGCTCCTAATTAACAAATTCAAGTATAAAAACAATTTTCTTTTTATAAATAACAACTAAGGTTATTATATGTAAATCTCAAAGTTTTGTACAATTCGGAAAATGTGTCTAGACAAAAATCGAGTTTGTACTTTCTTTAGGCCACCCTTGGGCAAAGTCATGCAGTTTTTATGGGATAAAGATTCTTTGTTAGATTAACTTTATAAGTAAAATTGAAGGGATCTTTGGATTAAAATTAAAGGTTAAAATTTTTTAAATCTTGACTTTTGATTTCAATCCAAAGATTAAGAATTGTCTAATTTTATCTCTAAAGTTGATTTTAACTCTAAAAGATCCCTATCTTTTTTTTTTTTTTTTTATGGGGTAATTTCATAATTGGAGAAAGAACAATCTATAAGCATGTGATATATGTAGCTGTACTTAAGGTTCTTGTAATACTTAGCTTTTTGTTGGTCTAATTACACATGTAGTTTTTGATGCATGTTTTGATAAAATTTTAATCAAAAAAATAAAATAAAAAATGAAGGCTACAAGCATAATTGGTTAGTCATGTATTTTCCCGATAATAGCAAATGTGCATAAGATGAGATTTAGTTCTCTATTTATGACTCCTTGTTAATGACAACTTATATGGCCATTAGTAAAAACTAATTTAGTACATTTAGCATTGTATCTTGTTGTCATAAAATTCAAGAGATGGTTTTTTGATACATAATGTATTTTAAGCACATACACTTAGGACTCTTATTATTATTATTTTCCTATTAATTATAATCCTAATATTAATAAAAGATCATTACCTTAAAGTTTAATCGACAAATTACAATGTTTATTTTTTTAATTTTACAGTCAGAAACTTAAACTACCTAAAAATGTATTTTCTTATCATAAAAACTTTACAATTTGTTACGTGTATATACAACTCAAGTTCAATCTACTTACCTTCAATTCTATGTTCCATTAAAGAAAATATTTACCATTTTTTAAAAACTTAATTTAAACTCAACTAAACTTTATTATGTGACAAATTCATATAGTTTATAAAATTTGGTTTATGAAAACTAAAATAACATTGATTATGGCATGGATCATACAACTTTATTTAAATTTAAAGATATTATGATTAATTAAAATTGTACAATCTTAAAATTGTTATTTATATAGCGTATATACTAGTTTTAATACCCGTACACGATGCACGGTGGATGAGATTTATTTTTATAGATAATAACTTTTCATAAAACATGTATTGTAATACCATCAAAACAATTTTTAAGAAAAAAAAGGGTCGAAGGAATTATATTACCGGCACCACATTGAATTACCATCATGATTTCCTCATAAGATTTTTTAAGTCGTGAAATTCCTCTAGTTAATTCCCACAATAAACCGTACCTCATGATTGTAAAGTTGATAATCATATATGAATATGAAATATGCAATCTCTAATCTCTAAGCCTTTTGATGCGCCATTGAAAGTTTCTTTAGTATTGCTGTGCATTAGACTTGTTGAGTATTACCAATTCTGTAAACTTGATTTTAAGAATAGCATATGTGAAAACTTATTAATGGGCTAATATATACTCGTATGATTTATTAAACATAGCGATTAAGGGTCGGTAACAAATTTTATGGTATGTAAAATATATCCTAGTGTCAATCTAATTCGAATATTATTATTTGTAATATCTATCTAACTATAAGAAGTTTAAGATGAACACATGTCTTATAAGGATTATGTTACATGTCGTCTTAAAAAGTTTACAATCCTGTTTTAGTTTATTGGTAGATTAGGACAATGATTAGTCGAAGACTAACTACTAATGTAAGTCATCAACGAGTCCACATAACTATGAAGTGGTAACCTTAATACTTGTAACTTGTAAGTTAAAGGCGTAAATTAGAAGATGCAAATGGCTAAATGATAAAAGAACATATCAGTCACTGATCACAACAGTCATGTAACATAAAACAACAAGAAGACAATTCAGAAGCATTAAATGTACAATTTATCTCGACCAATAAGGTATCAACAACCAACGTTAGAATGGCTCTTATTCCGTCAAGAAATTATTAAGTGTATTTTTGTACTTTGTGTATTTTTTAAGTGTTAGTGTATGTCTAGACTTTGTTTAAGTCTTGGTATCATTTTTTTTTTTTTACCACACTGGGAATATTAATACACAATTGGTTAGACTCTTGTCTAATTACTTGTGTTATACACTTTTTATTTAACATTAGTTGTTAACTATATTGTGCAAACTGCAAACTTTGTATCGTTAAGTATAAATATAATTTTGTATGTTTAATTGTACCATATCTACCAATCTACCAATAACAAGGTCCTAAATTCTTCTATAAAGAAATAAAGACCGTTAGATGAATTCAAACTTTTAATTACAACTCTTAAATCAAAATAATTATGTTATTACCACGACATTAGCCCTTCTACTTTATATAGTTAACATTTATTCTATAATTGTATTCAAAATTAAATAGTTAATAAATATATATAAAGATAAAGATTTTAGACTATACGTAGATTCACATATCAAAAGAACATATACTTTCTATTCGATAATTTTATCCCAAAACAAGAATTTCTAATTAATTAATAAATAATATATAAAAATAATATCCCGTAACTCAGTAAGAGAAATACGAAATCTCATATAGAAATTCCTTACTTTCCATTTTGATTGTTGAATAGATGAATTAAAAAAAGAACATCACTATCACTATATGAAAAACTATAACTATACTTAGTTATATTTAATTACATATTGATTCATGATGCATTAAAAAAAACGTATACTTAATGTATATAACTACATAAAAAGTTACTTATGTTTCCTAACAAATTTAAGAGTTTTATTGATTATAGTCTCATATTAAATATTAATATAAATATAATATAATATATTAATATATTTAGATAATGATTATTAGGATTTTTGATTTATTATTAAATTAATAATGACATCATCAATTTCCAATTTGATAAAATCAAAAACTATGATTGGTTAATAAGCTATTAGGTCAGTTGTCTTTTAATATATATAAAGATAAAGATGTTTTTGTTAACGTGCAAAAATAGTTGTACTTTTTGTCATAAAATTAAAAAAATGAGCTTTTAGTATAAAAATATAAGTTTTTCAACAAATTAATGATAACTTTACGATTATAGTATTCATGTATTTTTGTGAAAATTTCTAGGTTTCATCCGAGACATTCGATTTAGTGTTGAAATAGTGTAACGTCCTTAATTTTCTAAACAATACAAAATGATATAAATGATTTAAAGGCCAAAAGGACGTTAATCTTATTGAAAGTCAAACTAAATTTAACCTGACAAATCAAAATAAGTACTTCTAAAGTTTGAAATATAACAAGGTCCTAAATTATTTTATAGAGAAGTAAGGACCGTTTGATAAGTTCAAACTTTTAATTACAACCTTTAGATCAAGATAATGACATTATTACCAAAATTATTATTGAAAAAACACAACATTAGTCCTTATACTTTATATAATTAAACATAATATATTTAACTTAATATTTTATTTTACTTTTACCTTTAGATATATTATGATGCTTTGATATTTTATATAAGATTAATTATTTTTTTGATAGTTTTTCTTTATGTGTGTATTTATATAAACATTAAGCTACGTGAAAGATTGCAAAAGATGATTAATATAGTTACACGACTTAAGAAGAAGACAAATCTATATTTAGTTCTTAATTATATTTAACTAAACAAAATTAGTTACCTTGAATTTCAAATTATCACTTGATATATTAATTTTTATGTTTTACTATAAAAACATAAAATAACTTTAATTGTAAATACAATAGTCTTTATTAAAACTTTTTTTATATGTAAATTAATTAACTCATTATAGCAAGATATTATTACATTTTTTGCATCATGATACTAATTGATCAATTTTCAACATCTTCTATCTATGTTTGCCAATTTACAATACTATGAAACGATAATATGTCATTAGTTAAATATGTTCTCTCGCGTATTACGCGGGACAATAATCTAGTATATACATATAAAAGACAAAAATATTGAAACATATACGATGGTTCAATACAAAACGTGATCTATATTTCAATTAAAATGTGAATAATCATGCCATCAAGAATATAATGTGAAGCTGCCCATAGATCTATTTTTATAATCGAACCTTTTGCCCAATCCATAGTTTATGACTTTATGAAGTGTCATTCAAATCTTTATTATACTCGTATTATTATATTATACATATTGTACTGGGTTACTATAACAAGATGAAAATTTATCTACGTTTCTATAATCTATAGTGACGGTATATAGTCTCATTTATCTTATGCAAAGAAAAGTAGAGAAAAAGACAAGTCACCTACTCAAATTGTGAGACAAGGGTTGGTCCATTTCCAATATATGAATTCATTGTACGTATAGAGTTATATTTCTATGCTAATATTTGGAATGTTACATTTCATCTCATCTTAATAGACAATGATGAAGATCATTAAAAGATAGATAGGTATGAGTGTCGGAAGTCTTAACTCTTAATCATATATCGGTTACAACAAGGTGATTTTTCATGAAAAATATATGCTATAAAAACTTAACAAAAGATCGAATTCTCTCTTGTAGGGAAAGTTCCATGACTCCACTAGTTTGAACTATCATGTTCTTATGCTAATATTCTTTTGTTCAATTCATTAATGTGCGTGTTTATTTACTGATATTTATTGGCTCATTGCATTAGTGATTGTGACCTAACTCCAACTTGAGCATTAATCCACTTGTTCAACACCTATATATTCTACTCTTCCCTTTTTCCCTTTTTCTCTATTTTAAAGTTATAGTCTGTAATATCTATCTAACTAATTAATAAAATTTATAATAGAAGTTTTTAATAAAATCTATTAGATAATACTCTGTAATACTCTTTCTCTTTGAATGAATTTCTATTTTAATATTAGTTTACAGGCAAATACATGGAGTAGATTTACCATTTTAATAGTTTTTCATTTTAATATTTGAATTTCATAAATAAATAATACAACAATACTAATACATTACACTACATTAAAATTACGAAACCAAAAAAATAAATAAAATACGTGTCTTATCAAAATAGTGGAGGTGGGAGGAAGTGTCAAATAGATGGTCCAAGTACTTCACCCATTTTTTAGAAGACTATTAGTGCACTAGGTACATAAAGTTTGTGCGTTTTTTAATCTTTTATTAAAGATTCAAACTCATTAGTCAATCGGGCTTAGTTTAATTAGCAAGAAGTTCAATAATATGAGACCCTGTCTATTGAAGACTAGGATCCGGTTTTTAAGACAAAACGATTTCAATTAGTTTTTTTTTATCATGGTGTTTATTGGCAGACAAATTTTCTTTGGTATAAATTGAGACACCTAAAGACTCTCTGTATAACTAAATTGCCAACTAAACAATATATCGCTCCAAACTCCTTACTCGAATGATTCTATCAGTTGGTTTGTTCAAAAAACAAAGATCCAAACTGATTATGATAGTACTTTTAACTATTCTTAGTATCTATAAAAATGATCGGCAATAAGCCATTAATTTGCCTTCCATAACAAAGAAAAAAACTTGTATAGTTGTATTATACGAGTAGTAATCTATAAAATAATAATATACTACAATCTATAACAGTAAATACCATTAACATTATCCTTATCCATATGTTTATCTTTATATTAAATCATGATTAACACTTAATAACCAATCAAAATTATAGTATTACCCTACAAGAACGTTTGTTGTGTCATAAATTTTAAATTAAATTAAAAATCTCTCTTCTATCAGTTTAAGGTTATCTTTTTCTTTTTTTGAACAGTCAAGGTTATTAATCAATAATTAGAGAAAATATCTCACATTAAGGAATGTATAAGTTACATATTCAATCAAACTTAGGTAAGCAATGCCCTTATGGCTAAGAACATGAAGTATATATTTCCATTGAATCATTGACATGGCTATAATAAGTGAAGCGGCACCAATGCACCATAGAGAATGTTTAGTCTTTTTTCCAATTTTCGATGTTAAATCGATGTCGTTATCGTTTACAAAACAAGACCCAACCCTCTTCTGTCCCTAACAAACTTGCCATTGCTTCATTTTTTTTGTAAAGTTCAAACAAGGTATACTTCATAGAACCATAGAAGGCTTGGTAATGTCCTATCCAACACTATTACTCCCAGCCCACTTAGATTCTAACATATAAATATGAACTAGTGAAAGAAGATTATTGAAAAGTCGTAAAATGCTTCCTTTTTAACAGATTTTTTCTTCTTTAACAAATGAGAAGTTAGTGAGGTCATCTAGTCCATAGTCACTGCCCAACTAGGCTGCCAAAGGGGGTTTAGTGCTCAAAAAGCTTTAAAAAAACAATGTGAAACCGGTGATATCGTCACCATATGATCACATGGGCCCGTAGATATAGGTCACAAGTTCGAAACTTGCTAAAGGAAAATGGAGAAACTATATCTTGTGATCCATGTGTAAGGATGGTGATTTATCAGACATGAATTCTATGCGGTTTGTGTTCTGGGTACCAAGACGGTACATGGGACCAGAGGGTTTCTACCCACTTACCCTATTTTTAGTAGAAGCGGCAAAATGGGCGGATTGGGTAACAAAAAGGATATCGAAAAAGTACTTGATAGTCTAGTTTATTTTAAGTAAGTCGTCCTAGAATATGGATAAATAACTTGGTTTACACATAATAAGCTTTTAGTAATTTAAGCTGTATATTCTTTGAGATTCTGTGACATTCCTTTTCCAGCAAATTTTGTTGACTTGAACCTTTTATGATGAAACAAACCAAAATCAGAGAAACTAACCCAAAATCTTTGAACAATCTATAAATGAGAAGTACATTGAACTACTAAAAACCTTTAATCATTTAACCGTCCCATAGATTTCCTCTAAAAGTATCATTGTGTGCTTACTCTTGCTAGAAGGTCTTCGGGTAGACTTCAATTGCGCTTGAAAAAACTAGCTCTATCTTAACATTAAGAAAAATGCATATATGATAATAATCTGGATATCTTTTTCTCTAACTTTTGTGTTGTCACTAATTATCCTTGATCCCACTTGAACATTTCACCAACCCTCATTACCTCAACTATAAATATGGTTTCTTTCCATGGTGAGTTTCACATCCCACATCTTTCTTTTAACACTCTTATATCTCATCATAAATATTTTTGTGAAAACAAAAGCTAAGTTATGGGCTTAACACTAAATAGCTATATTAATGCTCTTATGTGTGTAATTATGATACTTTTACCTTCACTATGCTACTGTCAAGATGCTTATGTATCCTCTAGAGCAACTTACTATGGTAGCCCTGAATGCTATGGGACTCCAAGTATACACTTATCTCTTATGTCTATTTGTTTCATTTTTTTAAATCTTGTTTTTGCTCTAACCCGTGATATTAATGTTGTAATGTGTCAGCTGGTGCTTGTGGGTATAAAACTTATGGAAGCACCATCAATGGTGGTGAAGTGAGTGGAGCCTCTTATAAGCTCTTCAAGAATGGTAGTGGTTGTGGAGCATGTTATCAGGTAAGCATAACATCATTAAGATCATAGCTCTTCTTGACATATATAAAAATGTACAAATGAATTTGATCTGGACTCCCTTAGGTGTGCACAAACTTATTATTTCTATATCTTCAACTTAAAATAGTGGATTCTTTTTTTACAATTGCTATGTAATGTTGACCTTACTATTATGGTTGGCCTTTATGATACTTTTCAGGTTAGATGCAAGTATGCAACACATTGCAGTGAAGAAGGGACAAAAGTGGTGGTGACCGACCATGGTGAAGGAGACAAGACAGACTTTATCCTTAGTGCTCGTGCCTACAATAAGCTTGCTCTTCCAGGACAGGAAAAAGTATTATTTTCATACGGGGTGGTTGAAGTCGAATACAAACAGATTCCTTGCCAGTATCCAGGCTATAACCTCATGTTCAAAGTTCACGAACACAGTAAATTCCCCACGTACCTTGCCCTGATCCCCATATACCAATCAGGTGTCAGTGAAATCACAGCAGTTGAAATATGGCGGGTAAAGCTAAAACTCCCTCTACTAATTCTAAAAGTGGCAATATGGGCGGGTTGGGTAATGTATTTGAATTTAAACAAGTCATTATTAGTATGGTAGAGATGAGAATGTTAGGTTGGGTTGACCAACGCTACAAACGTTCAATTTTGACCTTTTTGTAAATAAAAAGTAGCACGTAACAATCATTGAAAGATAACTTTTATTACCATAATATCTTAAAATTTTAGAGGTTGAAAGGTTGTATGCATTAAAATTAGACTTTGGGTTCTCTATCTCTCATTCTGACCTCCTTTGACCGGTTCAACCAATTTGACCCATTTATATTAACACAATGCATATCATCTCATACATATCCAAGTTGGTCTTAAAAGAAACATCTAATACCTTTGTATATACAATTAACAATTATATCAATTTATTATACTCAGGAGGATTGCAAAGAATGGAGGGCTATGAGAAGGGCGTATGGAGCTGTATGGGACATGCCGATGCCACCAGAGGGAGCTATAACCTTGAGATTTCAAGTGAGTGGTTCCAAATGGGTTGAGCTTAAGAATTTGATTTCTAGTGAGTGGAAGGCCGGGGCTACTTATGACACTGCTATTCAGCTTGCTTAACTAAAACTGCATCATCATAAGGATGCACTATCTATACATCTTTATACGTAAATCTGTAGTAGTATACGTAGCTAGTTAAGCTAGCCAACATCACATGTGTAGCTTATTTTGTTGTGTGGTTAATCTTTGTGTTTTTATTAGTATATGTGTAAGGAGGACAAAGAACTATTTCAGAAAGTTATATATGATCAAATAAAATGTCAGTCTTGAATAAATACCAAGAATTAAGCATAATGTATTCTGTTAACGCACATCTATAGATTGATATATCTAAATGAGCAGGTTTTCGCCATAGATTTATGTGGCCTGCATTCTTAAAACTTAATGCCAGGATTTGGAAAAATTAGTTGACATCTATCGCATAATTGAACGCATTAGTAACAGGACAGACAGCTATCTAACGCAATACAGTAGTATTTTAAAAAGGACTTCATAAGCACTATGATTATATAAAGAACCCACGAAAATGACAACCTAAAGTGGGCAATGAGGCATGATGTATATATCTATGTGTTTCTAGGAGAGAGGCACTTAATTACCAGATTTTTCTTTTTCCAACTTCATGGGCACTGCCCACTTCTATCTATCTGCACAATAAAGGGACCATTCAGGCATCCTGTTAATTTATAAAGTTAAGGGTGATTCGATCTGATTATTACCACACGCCAA
Source organism: Erigeron canadensis (assembly GCF_010389155.1). NCBI lineage: Eukaryota > Viridiplantae > Streptophyta > Magnoliopsida > Asterales > Asteraceae > Erigeron > Erigeron canadensis. Next base: position 45,921,514 of record NC_057761.1, on the reverse strand, counting down.
TGAAAAGTTCACTGATTTATGAAGATATCATTATGTACATTTCTTCTGCATTGATTTCGACACGTGTCTTCTTGTCGTTGTTAGACACTACATTCTTTAACATTCAATATCTGATTAGTGAACGAATGAAACAACGTCTCAACCACCTAAGACATTTTGTTGCACTTAATTAAACTTCTTTATTTAGGACCACAACTAGTGGTCCTCTCTATAGTGGTTTCCAACTTGTTAGGGAACAAAATCACATTGAAAAAACTTGTAGCACCCAAACTTCAGGGGAAAGACCATTAAAAGAAAAAGAAAAAACAAACTTAAGGGACTAAAAGAGTAACCATAATAGAATGGGATTTGCGCATGAAAAATGTAATAAACGCCCGTAACGCTCTAAATTTTGAGTTATTTCTCTCATTACGCTTTCGGATGATGTCATCCTTTTGTGCCATCTTGGAGCCAACAAATAAAATAAATTCTTTTTACTATTATTCGTTCAATTTACAGTGCAACATATGAATTGCGGTGGTCTTAATTTATTTGTTGGAAGAAATTAAAATCATCAAATGGTTTACTTTAATTTAGCCTGTAAGGCTGTAACAAAGTTAATAACATGTATTTGTAACAAAGTTAATAACATGTATTCTTTCATGTTAATGCAATATTGTTTATTCTAATCCAATAGTTTATTTAAATTGACAACTACAAATATCTGGTATTTATTATCATTGTAGAATATCAAATTCGAATAAATCAATAATACGGATAGCATATTTGATTTTTTAAATGGATTTTAATAAACAAATTAATACCTAAGGGCTTTGGTTAAATAAAATTTAGAGGTGGGTTTTTTATATGAAAAAAAAAAAATTTTGTGTGTTAAATAAGGGCTTCATTCATCATGCAACATACTAAACGTTTAATGGCTTGAGCAGTCAAACAAGTCGAATATAAACTTGCAATTAGTTAGAAAGTGACACTATATATAAATAGAAACATTTTAATGATATACGAGTAATTTAATCGATAAATTCGACAAGATCAAGCTTCTTTTCTTGTTTCGTGCAAGACATTAAGTGGTATAACTTTTGCTTTTAAAGACAAAAGTTAAATATTTGATCTTTTACTTTTTACAAATAAGAAAATTTTCCGTAAAATAACTTTTTTTTATATTAGATAAAAATAATTTGTCTATATTTTACCTCACCTATTCTATAAGCCTTAATAAACAACATTAGATTCCATAAGTCATGGCTCATAGATAATATTGATCCTTGTAATGTAATGGTTATACTCTTTTTTCTATAGAATATAATCATAATATTCAATTCTATATTTTATAATTGTATGAGATGATAAAAGAAAAAAGCAACATACAAACAGTCATAAAAATGAAAATATTACCAAAATAAACTTCAAAAAAAAAGGGAAAACGTGTTTATAAAAATGGACCTGTCACTCAAATTGGAACAAATCTTTATTTATTTTTATTATTGTTTTTGTTTAAATTTTTAACCAGTTATAAATGATTCACAAGTACAAGGACCTAAAACATAAATTATCACTAAAAAAAACGCGGGAGTCGAATCTTTAAAAAGAAGCAAATAAAATTCAAATTCAAATATAAATATAAAAACACAACTGGTAGAAAGAAAAACAAACAGGTTAACCCCGGGGGAAAAAATGGAGACAGTGGACAAATTTAGTCCAATAATCATACCAAATTGCAAACCAACTCCCTCACAGGAATCTAAATTACAATCTATCCCTTTCGTTACCGAACCCGATGATTCGGTATCCGAAGAATCCTTGTCGTCTTCGTCTTCCGACGAATCGTCTGAACAACAAGCCGAAATCGTAATGGTGACTTTATCGGATAGCACCGATGATTATCAAACACCTCCTGAACATCAATCATATTCTCAGAATTCAAGTAATGATGGTCAGGTTGCTGCTGCTGCTGTTGTAGGAATTGATCGTGACGGAGATGCCGAGGTAGCCGTAAATTCCGGCGAAAATTTAGGGGTTGTTGATGATGATACTGAAAAGATTGAAAATGAAGAGTTGATTGTTGAAACGGGTGACACGGAAGAAATTGAGTCGTTGGATGAGGTTGCATACCAAGTGTTTGATGAAATGCCTGAGAGAGAAGAAGGGGGTACGACGGGTTTAAATTTAGGGAAACGTAAGTTGCCAAGTATGATTAACACGAAAGGTGAGGAGGAAGATGGGTATTGTAAGCATAGGAAGTTTGTTGATTCGTTGGATCGTGTTTTGGAGCTATTGGCGGGGGAGGGAAAAGGCAAGGAAAGTAACGATGAGGAGGTTGATTTTGTTGAGACTGCGAAGCTGCGTGGTTTGAGGTTTCCTCGTCCTAGATGGTTGCCGGGAGATGGTTTGGATGATTAAATATGGTGATGGCGATAGTGATAGCGATATCTTAGCTAGTTATGTTTGATGATAGTTATGAACGTCGAATTAAGTCTAATGTTAGTTACTTTTGGTTGTAATTTTTCTGAATATGGATAGCTTGTATTAGTTTGTTGATTCGTGAATGGAAAAGCTTATCGAATGGAAAGTTAACTTGCATCTGAATTCATTATCTTCTTTGAGTTCAAGTTAAAATCATGAATTTGGTTATTGCTTTGATTTTTTTGATAGTGTGAGTTTCAGATGCTTGTATAGCTGTCAGTATATCATCATTTTGTGCTAAAAATACAGAAAAAGAAATACTTCTGTTTATCTCAATATCTATCCGAAAACTAAGACCAGGAACACATGATAAAGACAGATAATGATCCAAGGAGAATTTGGTTTTTCCTTCGCCGTCTAATCTTTGTTATGTATATGTACTGTAATCTACACGCATACATAATGACATCTCCATACAAAATATACAACGCGTATACATGGATATTTCAGATCTTATTTCTCCTTGAATCAAAACTCGTATTCGTTTTCTATTTTTGTGTGAAGGAAATGTTTACTGCCTGTGAATGCAAGGATTTGATCTTCATGACCAAACAAGCAAACACCATTCAATTCAATATTTATAGATGTGTCATGATGATGAAATAAGTTAGTAAAATACATTATCAAAGTAGAATGATACTTGACAAAATAAACATGATTATCTTTAGTAGCAAGATTCCAATCTAATATTTTAACTACTCTTTTTAAGTAATAGCCACTCAATGCATCAAACATAAAAAATAATAATAATAATAATGCATGTTTTGTGCTTTTCTTTCCCCTTTATCAGGCATGTATGGCTGGAGGTACAGATCTCATCACTATCAATCATGCACCCAAGCCAAACAAGTGTTTTAGCATGCTTCCACAAAGAAAAAAAAACACCACTACCCTTCCATGTTCAAAAGGTTAAAACAAAAACCGAATATTAAAATAAAAAAAAACAATAATATAGAAATAACGACAACATAACAAAATCTTTATATAAAAAAAATAAAAATACCTGAAAAGAAAGAAAAAAAACACTAACTGCACTCACATGTATCCCACATTGAAAAAAAACAAGAACATTCACAAATTCTCTTTCACCATATATTGGTATATATCAAAGATTAGAACATTAAGGTTAAAATCATGACCACTAACATAGATCATTATGTGCTCTAATTTACAAAATCAACAATGCATTAGTAGTAGACAACTCTTGCATTTTTGTAACTTCTTATAATACAATCTTTTTGTCAACCTATACAAAAATAAACTATCATATTTGTATCCCGAGCTGTTGACCTCTAAAAAAATTAAAAACAAAAAAACCCAACAAAGCTTAGTTCGCAAGCTATATTTGTGATGCAAAATGCTACAAACCCAATTCATGATGTTTTGCAATGTGACATCTGAAGCACAAAGTAGCAAACTTGCCTAGATAACCAAGAAAGTCAACAGATTTGGAGGGTACATAGTAGAAGAGTCATCTACATAACCTTAGAAATTTCGACTGCCTTGGCCAACACAACATGAAGTTGTGAGAAGTTCTGCCTGCGGGAAGGATGTGTTTGATGGCACATCGAGCAAAAGATCCTGATCAGAACTTTCATCTGCATATTTTAAATAATCAAGCATATGGGACCGATTATCAGTAGGCAAGGAAAACAAGCTTCTTGGGCTGAATCCATTGGCATCATTATCAACAATCTCCTTATGTTCATAGCTTGCTTTCTTAAATGTGCCCTTAGGACCCTTGCATGTGTTCTTTAATCCTGAAAGATGAAATCATTTTAATAATGTAGGAAACAGAAATATAAAGCATGTCCTGTAATAAACTATTGTATGAAACGAACTCTCAAAACACTCGTTTCATGTAAAAACCAACAAATCGATAATGTTTGACATAACTTCGTAATTTGACACAATGACTGTATACTGCCAGAAAGGAATAACTGACTCGACGTAATATAAACATGGAAGTACTTGACACAATGATTGTATACTGCCAGAAAGGAATAAAACTGACTCGATGTAATATAAACATGGAAGTACTTGAAAAGAGGATAACCTGGAAAAGAATGAAACTGATTTGATCTTTGTAAATTCACCGGACAGCTAGATGCTACAGCATTAAGAGCTCCAGAAGCTACATAACCTTTATCTATTTTGCACTTTGCATCCTACAAATGCAAAACGAATACAAGCGAAACTTCAACTTTTGCGATTATGATAGGATGTTGAGACCTAAAAATAATATTTCATCTGTTCAAACCTGAAGCAGATTGCATTGTTCCACCCACTTGCATTTTGTCATATTACCAAGAGCAAGCTTCTTTAATGTTCTACAGCCTTCACTTTTCATTTCGGGTGCAGAGAGATCAAAATTTCCTTCTGCAAGAAGTTTTTGGAAGGAAAATAGGTTCTCCTTGAGTTGAGGACTGTCGAACATGCTTTTGAGGCTGTAGGGATATGAATAAACACATATTAAAGTCATATATACTAATGGACTTAAAATTTAAGTGGTTGTATTTTTTATGTGAGTAGCGAAATGTTCATATACTACAGTTTTTGTGTACCTATATTATTCTCTATGTGAGTGATGAAATACTAGTATTAAACATTATGAAGCAAACCTATCTGGCAGATGAACGCTATCGATAGAAGGTAAAAACTTAACCAACTGCTGCTTTTCATCATTTGTCATTTGACTCTTAAACACCTCAAAGTTGATAATATCCTGCAAAAAACAATTTCAAAAGCATAAATAACCACCATAATGACACCCAAGAGAAAGTGAAGAATAATTAACTTACTTTAAGATCTATTTTGCATAATGGTGAATTATGACTCTCAAGTATTGGTAAATTTTCGTCATTATCCCTGTCAATGACAACATAAAGATGCCGGTTATATCAATATAAAGGATTACTAGTGAAACAAAACAAGCCTGTTACCGGAAAACGGTGCGTGATTTTTGTCCAAATCTTTTCATTCATATAAATAGTAAGTGCGTCACATATGATAACAAAATTTTTATTATTTCACTGGTACCTAACTTTTTAAATAAACTGATATTAAACGTTTTGTATATACAATACGCTTTGGGTGACTTTCAACTTTTATTTTTGACCCATTATATCTGTTCCCTTCATAATTTTTTTCAAATTTACCTGTTTGAGTTGAAACTGGTTATCGCTAAGTTAGATGAATGCCAATGATGTTACATACTTACCTACTGTATTGGTCCTGATCCAAGAGCACTTGGGACTTTGCAGTCACCCGGTTTGAAGTGATTCCACTTTGCTTAGCATCATATCCAGGAAAACTAGTGCACCATGAATAAGCTTCGTTTTTGGTATCGACAGTAAGAGAACTAGCTTCAGATTCCTCTTCCCGGGTGGCTGGGTTTGGATGACGAATAAGCACACTCCCATGTCCTATCTCAACAGAAACCATTGGTTTGTCACTTTCAAATATTAAATCCTCCTCAGATGATCCCGAAAAATAAGATTGTTGTTCATGTAGGATTGTATACAAATCTTTAGCAAGCTTCTCGACCGACGATTGTTTTGGTTTGTTAAAGCATGTTCTCTTTCTTGAAGGGACCATTGTATCCCACACCACAGATGACTGGGATGGGCCTGCAAAATGATTACAAATAAAGAATTCAAATTTACCCTCAATACATGATCCAAAGATATACGTTCATATAAACTTCATTATTTACTAAGATTTGACAGCATTATCTTAAATGGGCATGCCTTTCAGTGTCAATGTGCAAAGCTTGCAAATCAGATAACAGTTTTGGTAGTTCAGACCTATATACGTCATCAAGTCGACTACTAAACAGATGTTTGGATTGGCGTTTTGGACTGATTATCTGATCTTTGTGACTTAGGGTCATGTATTCAGCTTTGTAAGATCTAGAATAAACTGATTATTAACTGGTAAAATACAATTAAATATTCATACCTTACTTAAACCAAATTCAGTAGACATTCACCTTCATTTTAAAATGTCTCTCCTATTATACATTAATTTTATTTTTGTCATTTTGCCTTAATACTCTGTAAACAAAATTTGCTACAAACTTAAACATGTAACCTTCTAAATGTCACAACTTTGTAGACCAAGAACCTATCCAAACGCTATCTTATACAAAATGATTCAAACTACTAATTAACACCCCTAAATAAGATTTTGGTTGCAAAAATTAAGTAGTCGCAAACCTGTTAAATCACTGGCATCTGCACTGCCAAGTTGCATACAGCTATCAGAATTAGAGATTGCAGAGCCAGAACTTGACCTGTTGCTTGTATCTTCATCAAGCCCCTTAAAAAGACTGTGGTGGTGGTGGCTAGGAGCAAGCCCACCACCACCACTGCTTCCAAGCAGCAAACCGCTGCTACCACCTACAACATTATCATAGATGTCTTTTCTTTTTAGTAATCTTGCCTCTTTGTTCTTAATATATATTGCTCTCACACGACGATCCTCAAACTCATCTGGTTCTGATCTAAGATGAAGGGGGGTGTAGTTAACAAGAGTTCCTTTAGTTCTCCAACGCGAACCGCATGCATTGCACAATACAGGCTTATCTGGAGGCCCGTTTCTCCAAAGGGGGGTGCCTATAGTCAAGTTTAAAACCCCATTAGCGTCAAAGATAAAATCTATACTACAAAATAGGTGATGAAGTGTGCACAGAGAATAACAGCGAAACGACAGCACGGCCCATTCGGAAGCCAAGGTACGATAAATTGCAAAAGCGTATCTCAACTGGAAACAAAAGGCATCATAACAAAAGGCAGTGCTATCTTCTGCAGCATGAAACATATGATTTTTTTTTTACGTAATTAGGCCATTGAAACATGTAACTGAGAAATGCTAAAATACTATACCACCATGTACCATCCTAGCCCTACATATGATTAACTTACTATTACAATTTAAGCAATATAACATTTTCTTACAACTAATTATCAGGTTTTGATCTTTCCACGTCATATAACACATTTCTCAAAACGTGCATACAAACAACCTCTATCCATATGATCCCACAAAAAATAAGTTTGAACGTCTAACAAGTCTGAAGCAATGCCGTAACATTTATACAACCGTTTTCCCATAAGGTAATTTTAAATCATGCTGCATATATTCAAATGCCTACAAAACTTGACCTTTTAACTTGAATGATTTTAAGGAATATGAATGCAAGTGTAGAAGACAAATCTTTTATAAAAACAGGTTATTTTCAGGGACAAAGAGATTGGTAAATAGTAAATTCGATAACTTATCACAGAAAATTTTTCAAGAGACGAAGACAGCCGGATATAGTTTAATTCACAATCACATAAGCTACATAACACATTGTGAAAACAAAAGGAAATTCAAAAAGTGGCCACACCTCATTTCAAGCAACTTTTTTTTACCAAGTCAAAAATCCAATTTTGATAAATTAAAACTCAAATTTCCAAAATTGTAACAATTAGTCATTCAATGATCACCATTAAGCTACCAAAGTCTCCAACTTATTCATTCATTATTTATTTTTTAAAAAGATTATTTCTTTTGTATAAAAGTAAAACAATAATTCACATTCACCTCTTTTCACATTTGTTTACATAATATCCTTTAGATTTAGACCAGACAAACATATGGGCATTCTCAAATATGATCTAAACGCCTAATTCAAGCATAGAAACATCATATGTATGAAAAAAACACACAAAAAGATTAAACCTTTATGAACATATCCAAAAAGTCAAACCAAAAAGTCAATACCCTAATAGAAAACTCACTTGTAACACCACAATGATAGCAAGGTCCCTGTTTACCCATGTCTTCTTTTTTACTTTTTTCAAGTTTTATAGTAACAAATGTAAAAAAACAAATAAGAAGCAAATGAACTGATATTTTTATAAAAATATTTTTTTTTTCTTTCTTGGAAAAACTAAAGGCCAAGAAATATATGTATTAAATATTAATATTATTTACATTAACTTAAAAAACTAATATCAAAGAAGCCCAGAAGAAAAATGAGTAAAATTGTTTTGTAAAAGCAACTGAAAATAAACAAAACTTAAATAGATAAACAATAATATTAAAAGTTTTAGATGAGTTTTTTCATTTTTTGATTAAGGAAAAAAGGAAGACTAATTGGGAAGGAATCTAAAAATGGTTGTCAAAAGAAGATGAAGAAAATGGGGGAGAGAGACTCTGTGTGTGACCCTCTTCTTCTTGTTGTATTTTGATGTTTTAGCTTGGCTTTCTTTTCCTTTTTTTAATAATTAAATTATTTTAATTTTTTCTTATAGGACGAGTACTATTTAATTAGTTACTCTTTAGTTTAAGGAAAAAACGAGCATGGTACCCGTATAATGCAACGATGATGACATTAGTTGCGATGTGGTGGCGTCGACGGATGGTGATAGCATCGGTGTACGTAATTGATTCAAAGATATTTGATTTTTAGGGATAGAGAATATCTTTTAAAAGATTATATAATGATTGTGTAAGTTAATTAATTAAGGGTAAAATGATAATTTCGCGTGTCCCAAAATTGTAAACTTTTCAACATAGGGGTATAACTTTTATATAGAAGTATAGATGAAATATCAATTTGGGTAAAATTCTCCTCATATATCATTTTTTAAATCATAAAATATATGAGGGCCTAAACATTTATTCTAAATATTTAAAAATTAGTATGGGAAGAAAATTTTTACCCAAACTTAGTATATAACAGCCTCATACTTATTTTTCTCTTAATTTAATCACTCGTATTTTGTTGTTCTTTTAAAAAGTAATTTTGTTTTTAAAGTATCATTAGTCAAAACACATAGACATATAGCTTATCTAATAGTATGTTTTAGATCTAAACAATGTATTTTAAAGTAATTGTGAATATATTAACCTATATTTCAAAAGTTTATTGCTTTTATGAGATTGATTTTATGCTAAGTCATAATGATAAATTTTTGACCAAAGTACTTTTTTTTTCCCTGTGGTTTTCGAATAAACATTTTTCATCATTTCCGTTAACTTTTGGCTAAAATCACCCATGTGGTTTGCATTTTGTCATTGGATCCGTTAACCTCCTCATGTGCCTTGCAAGTGACGGACATTTATGTCTTTTTCACTCATCTTTATTGTTTGTCCCTGTGGTTAAATGCAAAATTCGTCCTTATGGTTTGTCGTTTTTTGCATTTTTCATTCTTGTATTTAACAAACCTCCAAACAAACATTTAATCAAAAACTAAAATAAACTCAAATCAAAAAGCTATATATACCTACTTATGAGGATCTAAGTTAATACCGGTCGGTACGCCTAAGTTATTTTTTTTTAAAAAGAAAATGATATAAAACTTACTACAATTTAACGAAAATAATCAAAAAATAATTACAATTCACTTAAAAATAATACCAAATTGTTACTTTATAACAAAATACAAGAAAGTTCACAAATTACAAAAAAATAAAATTAAAGTATTATAGAAATAATTTTTAAAAAAATTAAAAAGATTAAAAATGAGAATACGGGAAATACCGGAACGGTAATACCGAAAATAGTTGTATTTACGGGTAATACTACCGCTATTTAAAACATTGGATGTACGTGTTTGCATTTGAAAGTGATTGACCATATCATAAATTGTAATTATATAGGTTTTTGTTTTGTTTGGATTAAATTGTTATCTGTAAATTTTGTTTGTTTTGTTTTGTTTGAAAAGCTTTTACGGATTTATTAATGACGAGGATGAAAAATACAAAAACGACAAACCACATGGATAATTTTTGAACTTAACTTTATAAAAAGACGAAAATGCCCCTCATGTGACTTACATGTGATGTGTTAACCGCAAAGTTATAACGGCAGGTACGAAATGCAAACCACGGGGATGATTTTAGCCAAAAGTTAACGGCGAAGATGAAAAATGTTTATTCGAAAAACCACATGAACGAAAAAAGTTTAGTTAGATTAGAAAAAGATGAAAAATATTATTGTTTTTAGGATATACATATATAATAAAAACGTATCAACAAAAGGCAACTTATTAATTGGGAAAGTTCTCCAATTATCCTATGCCAATTTTAATCTCTGACAAGCCTAAAGATTGAATGTCTTTAATAATCTGATATGTTATTAAAGATACCTCACAAAATAACTTGCCATATCTTACTTTCCGTATTGTCTAGCAAGCAAGCATGACTATATTGATAAATTCATTTTTCAGTAAGGCCAATTGAAACATGATTATGTAACTCTAATAAATCTAAAACCGAGAAAGCAAAAATGGGGGGATTTTGCACCATACCCCCAATTTTAAACCACGCCTCAGTAGCTAGCCAACACGAGATCAGAAGATAATCCAACAACTCGGGGACTTTATTGCACACCAAACACAAATTACAAGGTATCTCACATTTCGCTCACTAACTTATCTCTTGTTTCCAATTGAGAAAATAGTAATTAGGGGAAGAGGAGTCATGGGGCTCAAATTCTCATCCCTCCCAAATTTCACCAATCAAATACCTCCAACTCAATTTTTTTTTTCATCTCTCCCAACTATTTTTAATGACATTCATGACTTTCTCATTCCTCTCAAAAAAAATTTTCCTTTTCATTTAATTTAATCAAACACTTTCTTTTTTAATAAAAACTTCAAATATTTCATTCAAATTAAACTAAACATTACATAAACATAAATTAAAAAGTACATAAATTTAAATTCTAAATTTCTAAAATGAAGACAACTAAATCAAACTCGCAACTGATGGTGGCTGCATCGCTGGATCGTCAAGGAATGATAAGTCTAAAGCCGATACATGCGCCGTGAGATCGTATCGGAGCCGATGATGCACGTTCTCATCCATTATCTCCCGGTTTGCTTCCGGGTTATAAACTCTTGGCACCGGTGGATCCATAATATGAACCGGTGATATCGCCCGCCCGTTGTCTTTGATGATCATGTTGTGAAGTATAGTACACGCAGCGGCGACTTTTTTGATCTTCTTCTTTGTCCATAGCCGGAGGGGACGATCCAAGATCTTCCATTTTCCCTTGAGAACACCAAAGGCTCGCTCAACATCCTTTCTTGCAGCCTCTTGTAGTCTTTTAAATTTCCATATTCATCTTGTTCCACTGGATGAGGATAAGCTTTAACAAACGCAGCCCACCTAGGATAGATTCCATCGGTAAGGTAGTAACCGCGCTTGTACTCATGTCCATTTACGCTAAATGAACTGTCTGGCGCGGATCCATTACGCTCGTTTTGAAATAACGACGACTGCTGCAAAAAATTGACATCGTTGTTCGATCCAGCGGGACCGAAAAACGAATGCCAGATCCACAAGTCATAAGAAGCAACACACTCAATCATAATAGTATGTACCTTGTGATCACCCCTCGTGTATTGCCCCTTTAAGTGTTTAGGGCACATCCTCCATTCGATGTGTGTACAATCAAGACTACCAAGCATTCTTGGAATGTGGTGTCTTTTTTCATGAGCTTGTGTGATGAGAGCCAAGTCATGAGATGTAGGCCTACGTAAGAACTCATTTTGATACAAATTGACGACCGCATCACAAAAGTACTCCATGCTTTCGCGTGAAGTTCTAGCAGCCATACATAAATACTCGTCATACGCGTCTGAAGGTTCACCCGTAGATAGTTGCTTGATCGCCGATGTGCACTTTTGAAGAGCGGTGTAACTTTTTTTACCCCGTGCGTCGTACCCCTCTTGAAAGTAACTAAAGTTGGCTTCAATATCACCAACAATCTTCAAAAACAACCTCTTGCTCATGCGAAAACGATGACGAAAAAATGGTTCGTCAAACTTTGAGTCTTCAACGAAGTAGTCACGCATTAGTATGGCGTGAGCTTCTTCCCGGTCTCGATCGATATACATACGAGTGTCGGTAGAGGTGCCAGTATCTTCAAGCTCGGCGTACACTTGGTTAAAGAACTCAAAAGTACTCCCTGTAGACGATTCGTTTAACTCCGGGGGAACACAAAATGAAGAAGATGAGGAAGAGAAATCCATTTTTTAGTAATGTGGTGTTTGTTTTGGTGAAAATGTGAAGATATGTTTTTGTTTGGTGATTTTTTGGTTAAAAATGATGTGTATTTATAGATAATGATGTAGGAGAAAAAAAAAATTTTTTTAATAGTGTTCAACGGTCAAATTTGCTGGACCCCACCCCCCACTCTGCTCCTCTCCAACGTTCAAATGTGCCATGACTCGCCGGGCTTTAATGTCGTTCACCACCATGCCGTCCTCATGCCGGAGGGATGGCGGCGGTGTGCAGCCAGCGGCATGGGCATGCCACCATCCATGTCGTGACCACTCCTCTCCCCCTTACCCCGTCGTTATGTTGTTTTGTTAAAAATGAAATATTATAAATTTATATATTTATGAACATGACAAGCAAAGTTTGGATAAATTAAAAAGGGATAAGTATCTTGGAATGTAACAAACTTTTGACGAATGTCTATAGTAAAAAATAACTAAAGTTGTGTGTATTGTATGTAAACAACTTTAAAAAATGTTTATTGTATGCAAGAAAACATACGTGGCAACCATATAGATGTGTCACTTGTCTGATTTTAATTGGTTGAATACATTTTTTTACATACAATAAACATAACTTTCGAGTTGTTTACATACAATACACACAACTTTAGTTATTTCATACTATAGACATTCGTTCAAAGTTTGTTACATTTAAGATACTTATCCCAATTAAAAAAACATTTAGAGATCAGATAATTAACTTATATATTGCGGCTTTGTAGGTTAGAAGTATATTTTTGTGAGCAACCTATCGACTTTAGATAAAAGTAGTTAGTTTATATTTTACCTCCTACATATACTAAGAAGGTATTGAGTCTCATAACCCAAGAAAAAAAGTATTAGGTGTTTCTCACTAGAGAGGTACCTTTGCAATTTGATAGTTTTGAATATAACATTGAATAACCCGTTATTAATACGGTGATGGTGCAGATAGGAAAAGGCGGTGATAGCACAGATAGTTGGGTCGGACCAAAAAAAAATCGCATTCTTTTTTAGATGTTTATATATAAAAAGAGATTTAAAAACAACAACACAACGTATGTGTTTTACACACATCCAGTGTATGAACTATGAAACTATGAGCAGATAATTCCAAATTTTACTCATTCAAGTATCCATATATGTAGGATGAGAAACGATAAATGTATAAAATAAATAACAAAATTACTTTTACAAAATGACTATACATGAAATGGACCAACTAAATTTAAATTTCTTTTATTTCTATCTACTAGATTATAACCCATGTAAAACGCGAGACAAATACATAAGAAAATACATTCTACGTATAAAAAACTGGAATATAACAGTAATTGAAAAAATACAATAAAAGACATAAAAAAACGGACATAATAAGGACTAAAATAAGAACAATTACACAAGTTAGAAAATTAGAGAATAATTAACTTTCTACAACTTCATTAGTTGAAAAACTTCTAATTTGACAACTTTAATATATGAATACTTTCAAAGATATTTCGTATAAATTTATTAATTTCATATAATATACTAATAAACTAAAACAAGATTGAGACATTTTTTAACCGACGCGCAATGTTTTATTTAAAGCGGCATATGACCTTTTAAATCTATATTTATTATATTTTATTATATAATAAATAATTAAAACTTTTAATTAATTGAATTATAGATTAAATACCCAATATATAATTTATGACATATTTTATATTTATTATATATAGAATTTAATGTTATCTATTTTATATCCTAAGTTTTTTAACAGATAAAAATAATAATTATTTATATTTCTAACTTACTACTTAATATTTTCTTATTTCAATTATTTAATTTTACACTTTATATTAGTGATACATTACGAATACCAAAAGGAATACCAAATTTTGATAGATATATATTTATGCTTTTATAAATTATATCATTGAATAAACTAAATACATTTGATGAGTTATATTCAAATTTTATTTTATTTTTTATAAAAATAAATAATCTAACAATATATAGTTAGACCTTCTATACATGAGTTTTTTTTTTTTTTTTTTATAGAAATAAATAATTTAACATCGGCGCATCATGTGGATACCTTCTAAATGTAAAAAAATAAAGTAATGTTTATTAAAAAACTTTGAAAGTTGCACTAAAAGGTATAACATTTGTTGCATATGATAGTACAACTAATTTCTTTTTTTAGTAATGACGAGTTGACAACTGTTTAGTATAGTTAGTTATACCCATTATCCGCTCGCGATCTGCAAACAGGCGAGTAATAAGTTTTTTCTCGTCCGTTGTCATCCTTAGATTAATGGTGTTGTGGGCATTTGGTTAATTTAAGGAAGAAAACGTTACTATTTGTGACAGGCACTGTTTGAACCTAATTTGCGCAGTTCAGTGACGAATAAGGGTTATTACACAATCATTACTCTCCTGATAAATCAGTGCAAACCTAACAAACTCTTGACGAGTTTAAGGTGGAATGATTGGTAATAAATATGATATGTATTTGACTGCTATGATTGAATCTTGATTGATTATAAGTATTGAATGTAGGTGTGATGAATAGAATGTGAGATGGAATGTGTGAATTGACAGGCATTGAATTGAGCTTTTATAGAAAGTATATTTGGAAGGGTGACAAACACTTTCGAGGATTCTAATGTTGTCAGTTTCCTTTTCTTTGTAAAGACTGTAGCGTGACATGTATTGATTATCCATATGAATATTTATGTTTATATGTCATATGTATAATTTATGTACAAGGTTACCTTTGTTCTTACGCCTGAGGTATATAATATAAACAATATATATGGACATGTACTCGAGCAAGGGATGTCATAGCTCATGCCATATGCTATTCAAGCAAGGCATGTCATAGCTCATGCCATATGCTATTCTAGCAAGGCATGTCATATCTGTGCTATTCTAACAAGGCATGTCATATCTCATGCCATGTGTTATTCTAGCAAGGCATGTCATATCTCATGCCATGTGCTATTCTAGCAAGGCATGTCATATCTCATGCCATGTGCTATTCTAGCAAGGCATGTCATATCTCATGCCATATGCTATTTTAGCAAGGCATGTCATATCTGTGCTATTCTAACAAGGCATGTCATATCTCATGCCATGTGTTATTCTAGCAAGGCATGTCATATCTCATGCCATGTGCTATTCTAGCAAGGCATGTCATATCTCATGCCATGTGCTATTCTAGCAAGGCATGTCATAGCTCAAGCCCAACATAGGGTTTTAAAGAATTCGACCCATTAGATATAATTAGGTTTATACATATACTCTATCAAGGGTTCTTGGGGAGCATTATCCTTGCCTTGCTTGTCATATATCTCGAGCCCTTCATATCTAGGGCATACCTAGAGCCTTTCATATCTCGAGCCTACTTATGATCTTTGTAGCTCGAGCATCTAGTCCCGGGCTTAGCATTTTTGGTCGCCTTGTTAATTACTAGTATCCACCCGTCTTATTGTCGTGGATATCTATACACGATCAGGCACGCTGTTGAGTTTTTCTTATTTTCGGAGTAACTAACCCTTACTAATACATTTTTCGAAGTAACACCCATTTACACTAATGGCTTTAATTAAATGTTAATGGTTTGTATGAAAAAATTACGGATTAATCAAAGTTGACAATATGGAGGTCATACACTGTAAAAGATAGAATGAATGGTTTGAATTAACGTAAATATCATTTCAATATTTATTGTGTCGAAACTTGAAAGTTTTGTTTTTTTTATAAAAAGAATCAATTCTTCTATCATAAATATTAACTATACAATTTGTTAAATAAAATAAGCACCTCTGTTTATTGGCCTAACGGATTTAAGGAGAAAACATGAAATTAAAGAGATGTGACGTTGAATAAATATGGAATTGCCGAGCTCCTTGGATGTTGCGTTTGTTATTCTTAATAATAATAATAAAAAAAATCAATTCTTCTATCATAAATATTTATCTATATAAAATGTTAAATAAAATAAGCACCTCTATTTATTGGTCTAACGGATTTAAGGAGAAAACATTAAATTAAAGAGATGTGACGTTGAATAAATATGGAATTGTCGAGCTCCTTGGATGTTGCGTTTGTTATTCCTAATAATTTATTGTGTCGAAAATTTAATACGTATTAAAGTTAAGGGACTAAAAAGGTATACGACTAAATGTTTAGTCAAAGATGATGTTATCAAGGTTGATCGAAGGGTTGATATTAGATGTTAAAAATTAATGAAAGGTCCTAATTTCTTCATTTTAGAAATAAAGTTTTTCTTTTAATATTTATAAAAGTTGTTACTTTTGTCAAATTTTGCTAGTGACATATATCCTTATCCTATGTTTGTAACTTTTTGTATGTCTAATACTTTTCATTTAAGATTACATTTTTAAATTAAATATAGAACTGTGTTTTTTTAAAAAAAAATATGTATACTCTAGTATCTATATTCCTACATAATAATGAGAATAGACTCCTTGTTGAAAGTTACACATGATGAAATATCCAAAATACCCTTCCACAAATATTGCAATTATCCATAAAGAATTACAAATACATGCACGTTGCAGCCATCCACACACAAACCCTTATTGCAACCATCAATCGTTTTCTCCAAACTTTCTTGTGCACGCGTTTCCTGTCAATTTTATCCACTTCAACGCGCGGGTACCATGCTGGTTTATTTTGATAAAGATTGTACATGTAATCACTTTCGCAACCAAATAGTTGTATTATTATTAAAAGTTTTATATACACAATCATAAAAAAAATTCACACAAAATGCCAATTTCAAACACATTTAAAGAGTGTTTCTGATTGCGTTTTGAAATTCAATTGTGGGTTTTCAAAGCTACGTTTTGAAAAACCATTTTTTTACCTGTTTTTTAAAAACTATGTTATCTCTATAATTAAACCTAAATAATCACTATTACAACCAAACATCTTATCTAATTATTTGTGTTATGCAAACACATTAATCAAATAATTCAACCAAATCACAATTCCAAATACTTTAAAGAAACCAAATGTCAAACATCAAATAAGATAGTCATTTTTCTCAAAAATATATTTAAAATAAATTTAATATATATCATATGTGTTACTATCAACATTGAACATTGAACAGGTAAGATGTAACTTATAATGTCTAAAAATATGGTTTTCGATAAAATATTACTTTCACCTTTATAAAAAACTTACTGTTAAAATTTTAAAACTAATTGGCTTTTGGAACAAATATAAATACATACATATTCACAACATCGTCATTCACCATTTACCAACATAAATCATCCTCATCTCAACATCTCGCATGTTGTAGATTAACATTACTACAACGCATAGATACCATATTCTATAACCATAAAGTAATTAAAAAAAGGGACAAAAATAGAAAGTTGATTTGCATAAATCCACTGCATTATTTGAAGAAAATGGTGAGTGACTCATATAGGAAGTTTCACATGACTTTGCTTAATTTAATAAATTAAAAGTATCAAAGCAACAAAATGTCATTTTCTTTTGTGAGGTCATGAAGACCTAATCTCTCTTTGGTATGAATTTAGACCACAAAATAGTTTTTAACTCTAGTTTTTTATACCAATTTTTTTCTTCTTCATCGATAAATTGTTTGTATCGACAATGATCCATAGTTCAAACACACTTTGATTGCTCCTAGAATGGAAAACTATTCTTGATTTTGAAATGATCGATCTTAGTTTCTTAAAAATTTTAAAAATGGAACTCCTCAATTGTTCAAAAGGTGTTGTCTTTGACTTGAGAACTGTAACACACATTGTAATACTCAAAGAGATCAATATTCAATCATAAAACCTGGCAACAAGATCTAAATGCATAAATAAGCATCGCACAAAATCTAGGATTTGCAAACTATTGAATAATCTATGTATGTAACAACGCGTTTTAACATTTTTCTAAAACTAAATTTAATATAGAGCTCAATTTACTTAGAATTGCATTTTTTCCTCAATCTAAAACATATCTAAAACTTAAAAGACGATATCTATATCTATACTCTTTTATAAAACACTACGTCTTTTACCCCACGTTGCGCGAGTTGTTATAAATAATAGCTCAAATAAAGGTTAACAACAAATAAATGTTCGTTGCATTATCATATAAAATAAAAAAATTGTCCATTACCAAAAAGAAATTTTGCATATTAGAATAATAAACATCTTGTAATCCTAATTAGCACATGGACTCTTTAACATGATAACATAAATCCTAATTAGCAAGTATATGTAAACTTGTATATGTTTTCAATCACACATGAACCCTGTTAATCACGTCCAATAACATAGCCATGAGTATGCAATTCCACGGTTATTAACGGTTGCAAGGTATTGCTAGTGCAACTTTGTAGTTTCCATGAGGTGCGCGCCTAGACAATATTCAGATTGAAGTTAAAAGTTGGCATTTAAAATACAATGACATAACAATTATATTTGAAACACAAAGGGTATGCTTGAAGCAAAACATAGTGACACTCTATACTACTCCTGCAAACTTATAAACACTTGAGACTAACTTGAATGTAGGATTATGCTGACCAACACATAACCAGTTTATAATCTTTGAACTATTTTGTAATTTTCTAATCGAGTAAACACCTAGTCTTTGAGAATAACACTTGCTAATATAATCTAAAGTACTAATGCTTTCATCATGAAATAAATATTCAATAGTTGACTACAAATCTTTAATGTTTCACCTAAAAGTTTTACAAAAGCAAAATATCCATAAATCAGACTAATCCTTGTAAGGATTGAATATTTTTAGCGTTACATTATAAATAATTATTATTGGTGGTGGTGGTGCAATTTTGATATAAAATTATGCTACTTGTTTAATAGCTTGACTTGAAAATAAAGTCAAATCAATATCAAACAACGAATATACATAAATAGACAATCAATACCTACCATGAGATATGCACCATCATGAAGCCAGTGATTCTCCTCGAGTGCTCCATGGCTACCAATCTCAACTCAAAAACTTGGTGTATTTGTGCTTTTCTCACCCCTACAATCATCATTTAATAAGATTAATCACCAACCATAATCTTAAACACATTTGCAAGAAACTTTTTCTCACTTTAATTCGAAAAGACTTGTAAAAATCTCGGTTAGGCAGCATCCATCTGGATCAAAGGGTAACATCAACATGTTTACCCAATTTTTTCACTTCAATTCCTGAGAATTCAACAAAAAAGCGTCAAACTTTAGACTAACCTGTACACGAAAATGTCACAACCATCTTCAAGATGTTCCTTGCAAGTGTGACAAAAACTAAGGAGGCTTTGCCATGGAGATTTGGGGTTAGAATCTAAGACATAGTTATCATAAGTATGGGTTGTTTTTGGGTTAGACCCATATGAGATTACTTTTGTATATTCCTCAGATAGTCCCATTTCACTCAAAGACAGACCACCCACTGAACCTCTAATTGGCCCGAATCCATCCCAAAATCATAACAATTTTCTTGTGGGTGTGTTGGGATTTGGATCTTTAAGTTTGATGCAAATAAAACCTTTCTACTTTAGTACTATTAAGCTTAAAGGTGTTGTCTTCATTGTTCTCTTGAAAAGCAAGGGCCATATCATTTTAGTCATAGTATGTACACTCATGAATAAAAATAACATAATCAAAAAGTTCTACAAAGATATGCATTCATGGCGGTTCCCTTGAATTTTCTAGCTAGCTAATTATGCCTTAATAGCATTCAAATATATGACCATCTTTTGATTACAAATGTTTAAAAACAAAGAGTTTTCGATAAATGTAAAAAAAGACAGACCTGAAGTCGAGACATGTCACACTGGTCTCGAATATACACCACTCCCTTCATTTACATTTAAAAACCTGCTTCGAAAACCTACATATTATACTACTTTTTACTCGTAAAAAAAAAAACATATAGAAAGAAAAACAAAATCTTTAGCATTTGCCTCAAGCTGATTCTAAATACCAATACTCAAATTTAACAGCATCGAATAGTGTAAAAACAAATAAAAATGCAACCATGAAACTGATTATAAATATAATATATCTAAAAATCCAAAACCCCTAATACATACCTTGATTGAATAAACAATATGATAATCCAAGAAAAATAAGAGAGGTTATTTGACTTTTCGCATAAGAATAGATGAAGATGAGAGAGATAAAGAAAAATTAAGTTTTGATAGAAAATAAGATTTGATAGATGTGTCGAGAGACAAAGAAGAAACGAGGTTGGGGTTTGGTTTAACACAGAGGAAGAAGGAGGTTAGGGTGTATCATCCGGGTTTATGGAGGATCCGTGCGTTGTTATAATTTTTTATTTAAGTTTTGTCAAAAAATTTATAGAATGACACATAAAATCTTAGGTGACAATATTAATATATTATAAAATAGGTTTGAGTTTTTAGAAACTCTATTCCTACTGTTTTAATAATTATATAGAAATGACCATTTTTTTTCTCATATAATGATCAAATATATCTAAAATACCCTTGTTTTTTATTTACTAATTTAAATATCTTCACCTAAATATATATGCGGTTGTTAAATTTATTTTTTGAAAATAATTTTGACACGGATAATAAAAAGAATTGGTTTATAGATAAAAAATTTATTTATAAATTACCGAGTATAATTTATATGTGTAAGTAACAAACAAACTTTTATGTTAATAATTTTCTTGAACCTGATTAAGTTGACTATACATGTAAAAATCTAAATAATATTTTTTTTTTGGTCAAAATCAAACGATGACCATACAAAATTCATAAACCCCAAAATAGTTTATTAATATTAATATTTATATTTGATGAGAATTTATTAAAATATCTTTGCCATATATATAATTTTTGGATTCATTGAATATGTTTAAATAAGATAATTATTATAAAAATGACACATGAGATAAAAACTTATGTGTCAATTTTTAAAAATAGCTTTAAATTGAAAGAGGTTTTAAAATGTTAGGATAACTACTCTTTTAATAGATATATAGATAGATATATATACTCTCGTAATGCGGCGGTGGTGGCAGCAACAGGTGGTGTTGGTGGCGGTGATGGGAATGATGTGGTTATTAATTTAAAAGTAATTGATGTAAATGGTAGTCTAGTTATTTTATGGTTAGGAGATATATCTTTTGTAGATAACTTTATTAAGAGTATTATAAAGATATTCGGTGGAAATATTTAAATTAGTGAATAAATGAGATAGATAGTTTGGATAAATATGGGTGAAAAATATTTTTAGGGATATATTGGGTAAATTTAGTGTGTGAGTTAGGAATATGTTGAAAATTAAGGATATTTTGGGTATTTTAAAGGTATAGAGTTGAAAAAAGGAGGGTAGTTTGTTTATTAATAGAGTATACATAAAATATTTTTGATTAAGTTATATACAACATATATACCCTGAGCCCTTAAAATAATTATAAACCTCATTTTACATCAATTACATTTATATTAATAACCATACTCCTATTGCTATCACTGCCATCATCGCCGTTGCGCTACCAAGTTGTCGGCGTGTCGCATTGCGCGGATACCTCTATAGTTTATTTTTGTTTGTATTAACTTTAACTTGAAAGATAAAGTTTTGTTTTGAAAGATGTATGTATGTCTAAAATAGGAGTATTCTGCACCAAAAACAATTCTGAATATTTTGATTTTTTATTTTAATTTAACTGTGTGTAAACAATATTACAATATTTTAACATAGGGTTGTGAATGTGTTGTTGGCTTAATCAATTAAATGAATAGACAGATCTTTCCCTGTGTAGAAGTGTAGAACTAAATCTTCTGAAGCACCGTTTCTTGAGACTTTCTTCACCAATTTATGCAAATTTTTTTCAAGAATGAACAAACAACAACAATCAATGATCCTTGAATCAGCTTCTCATTTCCCACCACCTAAAGGTTTAATCTTTTCCTCTCAAACCCATTTCAAAAATCTTGATTTCCCCAAAACCCCTTATTTTTATTATTATTGTAATAATAAAAAGCTAACAACTTTTTTTTATATTTTAATGTTGTAGGAACAAAGCTAAGTTATGGGACAGCTGGATTCAGGGCAGATGCAAGTATCTTATCATCAACAATATTCAGAATAGGGATATTGGCAGCATTAAGATCTCTGAAAACTGATGGGTCTGTTATTGGTTTGATGATCACAGCTTCACATAACAAAGTAGAAGATAATGGGGTCAAAGTGGCTGATCCAAGTGGTGGAATGCTTACTCAAAATTGGGAACCTTTTGCTGATTCCATTGCCAATGCCCCTGATCCTCATACTCTTGTTCAGGTCTGTTTTTTGTTTTTAGGTCATATGGGTATGGGTTGAAATTGGGTCGGATTGGCCTGTTACAGTTTTGTTCTTATTTATATGAATAACTAATAAATATAAGCAAGTGAAAGTCCACACACTACCAATTAATGGAACGTGAAGCTTTTCTGCAACTCTGTTATACCTTCGGGAAACTTAGCCATCTGAATATAATATCTAAGACATTCAGCTCTTTCAGTACAGTCAAGCTTGACAAGTTCTATGAGAGTGAAACAAGATTGGGCTACACACAAATTTCACACAGAATGTATACTACATTACAAGACCATAGATTTTTATCCCGCGGAAAACCACTGTGAAGTTTAGTGAAATTGTTTTAAGTAAATTGAGTAAGAATTAAGTTTTTGTACTAAGGGCAATTGAATTTCAACATCAATAAGTACAATTCCCAAATTAACTCCCCAACTATGAAGTTGAATCAATCTTGCTTGGATTCGTGACTTGAATCCATTGTCTATATGTTCAAGTCAAACGGTCACTTCAAGAGCTGAACACTTGGACGTATGACACATTAGGTCAACAACATGGTTGCTGGCTTGCTGCAACAAATGTCACAAATAACTGCTTCAATAGTCATGTCAAATATATACATAAGAAAACCAAAAATCAAGAAAAACTATACGTGTAAAACACGGGCCAGCTATAGGGAATTTTGACAGCAAACGTCATTAAATAATGACTCAGTATAATTAATCATTAACCATATAGCTTGTATGAGCACAACTTGTAACTTTTGGCAAATTGTACAAACATCTAAGAGAGTGAGTTATTGTTAA
This sequence comes from Erigeron canadensis, assembly GCF_010389155.1. NCBI lineage: Eukaryota > Viridiplantae > Streptophyta > Magnoliopsida > Asterales > Asteraceae > Erigeron > Erigeron canadensis. The sequence continues at coordinate 45,897,865 of NC_057761.1, read as the reverse complement.
TCACACGGAAAAGTTAGTAATAAACTTAGCTAATACATCTCGAATTCTTTCAAGATGCAGAGCACTGAAATTGCCCCAGTGCATATCAATAACCTCAAATAGATATACTTTTTTATTTGGGAGCGGATTAGATAGATATACTTAATCACTACACAACATCTTGCAAAAGCTTCTTACAGTCTTGCGTTACTATAAAAAGTCAAAACATATAATATAGCTACAATCAGAAGTTAAGGTAATAGGTTGCAAACATTAGAAAACAAAATTTTCTATTTTATAAACTCTTGAAATGAGAACCGGAATCATAACGAAACAGTTGAAGCGAATACTTTTCAAAATGGTGCAGTCGAACACATATATACAACAATAATTACAAACCATGTATCTCACTAAATCAACCTTTTATATATGTATGAATTAAACATCATCCTCTTATTTCTATAGCAAAGATAGAATATGCATGTCCAATAAATACAAGTTAAAGAAACTATTTAGTGTTTCATTGTTGACCTTAGTTACCATAATTGTAAATTTGCTTGCTAGAGTTCATGGCAATTAATTATAAATGAGCCGTCCAGGATTTTACTTAAACCTTGTATAATGTAACTGTGCAAGCACAATAGATACTCACTCAAAGACTGAAACCTGAATTTAGTACCCACACCAGGTAACATGCATATGAAGAGAATCTCGTATAAAAGTAATATAAGCTTAATGTGCTTATAAACAACAGTCTGAATATATGAAAATGTTCAAGGAACTGAAAATAAGTGAAAGGGAATGAGAACGGCTACCTTCCAAAACATAATAATTTTATTATTAGTTGACAGGACAAAAAGGGCGCCATTGGCTTTTTGGCACCATGTAATTTTGCTAATATTCTCATCAATCTCCAAACTCTTTAAATAATCAAACTGAAATAAGAAGTTGGAGATGTAAGGATTATATCCATCAGCTAATAAATAAACAGCATGAGAAGAGGGAGGCTCACAAATAAACAACTTAATATTTCCAATTAGTACACTTAAAGGTTAATTTTCAATGGCTTTTAGATATCTATATTTATGTTTTCTATAAAGTACAGTCTTCACACAAACCTTTTTCAAGAAAACCAAGAGCTGCTCTTGCCTTTTCCATTTGCACTACACAACCAAACTTCAACCAAAATCCATATCAGCTATGTAGGATATAATCCAATCAACCAATACAATGTTGCTACCCATGCCATCTGACCTCTAGAATTCAAAAGACAAGAATAGTCCCGTGCTTAGTGGACCTCCCACCACCACCCAGTTTATGACTACGAATTGTGACAATCCCATATATTATTGTTTGCATCAATTTCTAGTGGTCATTAACTAAGACAAATACAACCATTTGCATCTCAACACTATATCAAACTTTTAGAGTCCATATAAAACCATCCATTAATCCAAGCTTCCAACCAAAAGCTTAACCATGTAACCAAATTAAAGCCAACCCAGCCCTGCCTAAAAAGCCAAAACGCAAAATTCAACAATTGTTACCCAATATCAACCAGATGAGGACCGATATAAAGACCAGACCAGGCCAGAAAGTGACTCATACAATTGTGAGATACAACCTCTATTGACCGACCCTACTTCTACTATAGAATTTTATGCTGTCTCAAAACACCTTTCATCCAAAAACTTATACATTTTACTAAAATAAGATTGCAAAACCCGTTGTTCAGTAATGATCTATATAATGACTATGATGATTTAAGAGGTTTTACGTATCAAAAATAGTAGTATACACTTTAGATGAATCCTGTTCACTTTTCAAGCTGAATTAATTGATTTCTTAAGTAAAATATGACCCAAATTGACCAATTTACTAAAAATGGGTCAAAATTGCTACGCTCCTAATTGTATGGTAAACGTTTTGAAGAAAAAGCCAGATTTAGCAATAACTAACAATGGTAAAAACTCACTTCTAAATAGATGATTCTCCAAGCTCCTTTAGTCATGAACTCATACACTAACATCTTGTGATCTAGCAGCCTTAAATAACTGTCCAAGTAATTTCTTTGTACAATATGTCAACACTACCAATTAGAGTTATACTAATTGTCAGTATATTCTAAACTCAAATGAATTCCAAAGGAGCATACCAACATAATAAAGCATGTCAGCATGACACACACCATATACGATTACATGTCTATCATCCTCCAACTTAGTCGTCTCTGTAACCACCACTACTATTAGAACTATACTGCTTTTCCCATTTTTGATGAATTGATGTAATAAGAATGAGTATTACTACTAAACAAAGTATATAAAATCAAACCTTGATGTTCCTTCTCAAACTCTTCAGTATACTCCCGAGTGTTCATATGAACCAAATTTCCCCCTGTACTTCTGAAAGTTGGTAGATGGTAGTCTCAGTTAATAACTCCCACTTTGAATTTACCTTCAATGACATAGTCTTTTCCTTTTCCCTAATACAACCACCACCGTAAGAGTTAAATTAATTTTATACACAACAATGACCAATGTGTTAACATGCTTTTAATCACAATATAATAAAAGATGGCTCAGACATATGCTCAAGTAAGAGTAAGGATTCGGTATTGATGTTGGTGCATTTCCGGGTGACAACATCATTATAGAAGTTTGTCTTGAGTCTATTGAATATGTACTTGTAATAAACGTTAAGTTTTCGCGTATAATAAAGTCAACCTTGACTTTTGACCAAGTCAAGCTCGACCTTTGACCAGGTCGAGGTCAAGGTCAAGTCAAGGCTTTGGCCCGGTCCATGTTTAAGCCTATATATATAGATGTAAGGTTTAGGTTTCAAAAGAGAGAGAGAGGGAGAGAGTTTGAGTTGCAACTCATTAATCTTCTAGCTTTTGTTTCATTCATATTCTTGCACTTAGGAACTTGGTATTTACCTGTCATTTTGTATCCTAATCTTTATTTTTGCTCATACCTGCAAGCTAGCTGCTAGGTGCAAACGACAAATTTAGTAAATTTCCAATTAACATGTATTTTCATCATTATATTAGAACACTACCCGTTTGCCAAGACCAGAACCGATATGTTAAAATAAATAAAATTAGATCCACTTTTTTTTTTTTTGAACAGCGAGTTAGTAGTTAGTAATTAGCGGTTAGCATTCGAGACACCACAGTGACATCCAATTGGGCAGTATGCGGTGCACGAACCACGCAAGCCTGGGATGAAACCCAAGACTCTCGAAAATATATAAATATATTACTTACACATACGCTTTACACCTCCAAAAACACACCATTTTCATCACCTTATATGTCATACTTCCAATGTGGCAACATCCATAGCTTGACAACACATAAAAGTGATGTCACCGGAGTTGTCTCCTTTAGTATGAAAAGGGGGATATATATATATATATATTTGGCAATACTAAAAGTTCATTTAGGAGGTTGTTTCCATTACTAGTAGACTAAAGACTTTGGACACTTTATGTGATTTGTTTGGAGTTATGTTTTGATGTGAACAGAAATTATGCAATTTCGGACTAGGTGAGTAGGTTAGAGTCTTGTGGATTGATTGCAGAATTGGATTCTGACTTCTGTTTCTTTTATTGTTTAAGACGGTCGAGCATAGTGGGTTGGGTAACTGGTCGAACGAGTTTTGGGTTGGAACGGGTTACTTAGAGTCAGCGGGATAGATTGACACCCAAATGTGTCTGTGATTTTTATGGAATTATGTTATAACTTGAAAGTTCTTTCATGCAATTTAAGATGCTTTTAGATTGCCAGGTCAGGTGGATTGAGTAAGGGCCAAAAGGGGTCAGATTGGGGACGGGTCATATTTAGTATCTGTTGTAATTGGAAGGTTGGGTTGACTGCCAAAACCTTTTGTCCATTTTTAAACTTTAATTAGTGTAATAATTTCGTATTTCAAACAATTTACAATGATTTCAGCTGTTTGAAGTGGTATTTTATTCATCTTTTCTGTCGAATCATGTTGCGTTGCTACATGGACTTTTATTGGGATGTTATTGTTTGCTAATTCCTTAATATCAGTTTCTTTTTATCGATTGGTTGAAACAGTTGATCACTGAATTTGCAACAAAGGAAAACATACCACTTGATGGAGGAAAGAAAGCAGCAATATTATTAGGGAGAGACACCAGGCCTAGCGGTGAATTTCTAGTTGAAGCTGCAAAACAAGTAAGACTCATTTACTAGGTTTACCAAAGTTGTAGTGAGGAACTAACTGTATACGTTTATGGAAAGTGGTTAAAGTTATGGTAGTTTTGGCACTTGGTAAGTTTAAAAATAACATTTCGGTTATGCATTTGCTGGTGATCTAATCCAATTATTGCACTCTTGCAGAAGAACATCTAATGATCGAACTTTATAAGCAAAATCCACAGGCCAAAAGTTATTGATTATATTTGCCTGTATTACCCATAAAATGCCATAAGTTTGATATATGCCATAGGTTTTTTCCGTTGTTACTGAAGATTCTAATGCAGTGAAGGGTTACTTTTAAGGTCCAGTATAAGTTTCTCAAATTCTTGTTTGGGACCTAAATGAGACAAAATGCAATTTCTAAAGCCATCAGTTGCTATTGTTACAAATACATTGATGCTGTTATTTTGGGTTCACATGATTTGTTTATTTTGTTGAGGGAGCTCAAACAGTCGCACGTCACAACTATCATGGAACAGTCTTTTGTTATTTTTTGGTTGATAAAAGTGACAACTGATAAACAAGATTACTCAAGCATGTCTATTCTATCCTGTAAGTTGATTTTGAATCCTTAATTCCAGGGGATATCTTCAATAATTGGAGCTGTTGCGACTGATAGGGGCGTCGTTACAACTCCACAATTGCATTGGATGGTCCGTGCTATAAACAAAGGATTAAAAGCATCTGAGCTTGATTATTTTGATCAGCTTTCCTGCTCTTTCAGGTTGGTTCTTTAGTGCTATTGTCAATGTGTATTTTTCTTCAATATTCATTTTTTAATTATATTACATTAGATGTTTGATAGATCTAATACCAAAGAAGAGTGGAGATAATCATTCAATTGGGAAGTTGATTGTTGATTGCTCGAATGGAGTGGGTGGGGAGAAACTACAAGTTCTAAAAGAAAAGTTAAATTGGTTGGACGTAGAAATACGTAATACAGGTAAAGAAGGCATACTAAATGAAGGTGTTGGTGCTGATTATGTACAGAAAGAGAAAGTTGCTCCCCAGGCATTTGGTCCTTCAGATGTTGGTATAAGGTGAGCCATTTTCATTTTTTTAATGTTAAAACATCATATTAATGCTTTTTGAGATGCAAAACTAATCTGCCATGTAGATGTCAAATTGACAAGGTATCATGTCAAAAGGGTTATTTTTAGTTTTGATTGTTTAACTGATTCCAGTTGGGTTTAATTACTAACTTTTTTTTTTGCTATTTTATAAATAGATTATATGACAAATGTAATTTGCAAAACTAGTAATTAGTATAGCAATCTGATTTTCTAATATAAATAGACTTGGAAGGAAGCTTAAAAAATGAGTATTGCAATCTATGTAATTTTGTTAATTTTTTAACATAAAAAGTTTTAGAAGGTTGTAAGCATAAAAAATACGCATTGACGACTTTCAGGCTCTTCGACCACTTGTCCGGTTTCGCTTTTAGCTAAATATTTTGGCTTGACCCATCTTTAAATATTTTGGCTTGACCCATCTTACCCCTTAGCCATTGACCATAACCGATATCGACTCCTCCATAAATAAATGGCTTCAGTTTGTCATATCTCTTATGGGGTGATGGTAAATAAGAGTAATAACTTCAACTATTCTAGTGTTTCAGGTGTGCAAGTCTAGATGGAGACGCTGATCGTCTCGTATACTTTACAATTATATCAAATGGAAGCAAGAAGATTAACCTAGTTGACGGGGACAAGATTTTAACATTGTTTGCTTTATTTATCCAAGATCAGTTAAGTATTCTTACTGATAAAAATGAGTATCAACCTCGTGTTGGCGTTATACAGACAGCTTATGCTAATGGTGCATCCACCAAATACCTAAACCAATTGGGATTAGAAGTTGTATTTACACCCACAGGGGTAAAGTATTTGCACACAAAAGCAGAAGAGTATGATATTGGGATCTATTTTGAAGCAAATGGTCATGGAACCATATTATTCTCCGACCACTTTTTAAGTTTCTTAGAGGGTAAAATGTCAACAGAAAAAGGTAATCTCCCTTATTTGTTATGCGTTCTTTAAACTACCCTTGGTGTGTAATTTATTCAAGAAAATGGTTTGATCCTGAAGCTAAAATTGTATTTGAAGATGTAGAAAAGCAGAATGCTGCTAAGAGGCTATGTGCAGTCACTAAGCTGATCAATCAAGCTGTGGGTGATGCTCTCAGTGGGTTACTTTTGGTTGAAGCAATCTTACAACATATGGGATGGTCAGTCAATAAATGGAATGAGCTTTATTGTGATCTACCAAGCAGACAACTTAAGGTTAGTTTAATCTATATTGGGAATTCGTATTGGCACTTTCAATCCATATACTTATGAATGGGTTGGTGTGGGCCATGTTCGATCTATAATGGATCATATGGTGATATATAAAATTATAGATATTAAAAAATTAGCCTAAACGGAAATAGGTCATATGGGTCGAACTGGTCAAAATTTCAAATGGGTCAAACACCAGGCAATGTATTTGTTTAATGTGTAAATCTTCTTAATCATATTACTCGAAAGCTTAATTTTTAATTGAAATAATAATCTGTTTTATTATAATTGTGGGGACCCTAAAAAAATGAAAATTTGGACAAAAAAGCTTCAAACCAAACCAACCTGATTGACCACTCTTAACTGTATGACCCATTTTGCCTCCTCTAATATAGTAATAATAATTAATGAACAAAGAAATCTTTAGATGTCAATGTGATTCAGTATCCCCTCCCTAATGAGCCTTGTGGTATGTTCTGGTCATATGCGTCACCATGTTCTTCGTGTATTATCAATTGGTATACTGTGAACCATTTTATGTCTTTTTTGCTCTTCAAGTACTTCAGATATTGGCCTAGTTCACAAATGACCAGATGTGAATCCCAGGTAAAAGTTGCAGATAGAACTGCTGTTGTAACGACGAATGCAGAAACTACTGTTGAGAAACCCCCGGGCATTCAAGAAGCTATCAATGCATTAACTGGTAACTAGATTTTTCTGCATAGATGTGGAATTTTGTCGACTCATTTTCTTATGAATGCCGTCATGGTTATGATTTGTTTCTAATGGGTGAAACAATTTAAAATAAATAGCTCAAAAGGATATGGGCCGAAATGGTTCAAAAGTCCCCTAGATTATATTATTTAAAGATATTTTTATTGAATTAATAAGATGTGAAACCTATCTAACACATTGGCAATTAATGTTTGTGGACGGAAGGTGTTTCAGGTCAACATAACCTGACATGTTTCGAGCTGTACCCATACTTTAACCATTTTAATAGTTACTTGTATTGTCCATTTTGCCACTTTATACCCAAACCGACTGGCATTCATTATGTGCAGTTAAATACCCACAAGGAAGGTGTTTTGTTAGACCATCAGGAACAGAGGACGTAGTGAGAATTTATGCAGAGGCAGATACACAGGAAGGAACAGATGAACTCGCTAATTCTGTAGCAAAAGTCGTGGATCAGTTTCTTGGATTCAACAGCTCATGAAAATATCAGTGGATGTGCATCTCCTGAGCTTTTATAAGTTTCTTTTGATTATTTGTAAGCTCTTTGACTCTGGTAGATGGTAACAGTTTGGTTTTTCATTGCCTTTTGATTCATATATATAAGACCTAACGTCTCACAAGTTACACTTTTGGTGTCATTGATCTACTTCACATGCCACATATGTTTTTAAATGTTGTTTGTAGTTTCTTTGTAGTTTAGCATTATACACTTTTTCTATTTTTCACATAAGTTGGTTATTTGTGTTATGTTATTAGTTTATTACATCGGATATTCGGCCCGTGTATAGATTAAAAATATAAACGGTTAAAACATTTTGAATTATTTTTTTGTTATGCTATTCTCGATCAATACACTACTACACTAGTTGATATTGTAATTAGTGTACTTTTTTTTTGTTAATATATTTTTCAAAACTTTTTGTAGTTACATGTGTGCATTTCTTAAATCTTGTTTTGACTCTTGTTTATTTCCCTTTTCTTTTGCTACATTCATTTTGTGTTGAAATGGTGTCGTTCAATGTTGGAGAGACTGCTAAACTTATGTTTTTAAGCAAATCTTTCAATTGAATATTGCGGAGACTACATTCTTACAATCTTACCACCAACTATTTGATCAATAGATTTCCATTCTCAGTTCTTCAAAACAAGACAACGTATGAACCCTTAACACGAAGAATAAATAACGAGCATACCCGCTTCATTATTAGAGAACCAACGAAGCAACCCTATTTCTTTAGTTCTTCGTTATTAAAGAAAGAAAAATGATAACTAAATGAAGAATGAAAAGTTTAAAACTATTATATATAATTACTAGATAATGAACCCGCGTAATACGCGGGTGAACATATATAATTAATGACATATTATTTTTTCATAATATCATATATTGACATCTCTAGATAAAGATGTTGAAAATGATGTTATCATAATTTTAAAAATCATTGTATCCAATATATACAAATAATCAGTAATATCTATTTAAATATCTTAACATATTAACGTATAGAACAAAACACATATACCCCAATAAATATTTATTATGTGATATCATAAATGTTTTATACAAAATCACAATTTTAGTAATAACGTTTTTATTTTTTAATTTGTAAAAAACTAAATATATGTTCTATATTCGTTTAGTTACATAGATTTATATATATTTTTTAAGATATATGTGAATTGTTCGTGAATATCAGAAAGTCTGATATACATTGTTTTTAATGCGTGTCTAACTATTTAATTACGTTGGTTAACCTTTAAAAAGATAATATAACTATACGAAAGCTATATACAAATTAAACTCTAATATCAAAATAAATTAATATTATATTAATAACTTAAAATAAATTATTGGAAGTGAACTTTTTCTAATTTATTATAGTTTTAACTTTTTATTATGAAATGAATTAGAGGTTTAAAATATTAAACATTTTTATATTTTTATTCAGCTTAATTATTCCATTTTTAAATTTTGCCAAATATCACAACTTTTATATTTTGATACGTTAAATAACCCTAACTCAACGGCTGGTGAAGCCATCACCGATCACACCACTTGTTTCATGTACTAATTAAAGTTTGCAAATTTTATTCTTGAATTTGATTTACCCAATATTTATAATGTTTTAAGACTTGCAACAAATTGTCCAGGTATATTTTTAACACTTATAAAGTCGAGTTAGTTATTATCATATTAAAATGGGTTAATTTGTAAATTATTTCTTTTATCAAGAACTATTAGATTTTGAATTAAAGATGAAACCACCAATGATACAAATATCTTTATCAAAATTCATTATAAAACATTTGTGTGGTTAAGAATTCTTCTCGCGTCCGTTTAAATAATGCTATATTTGACATATAATTAAATTGTATCAACTTATTAATTACTTTGTTTAAAGAGCAAACATAAGAAGATAAAATAATTCACAAGATTTAAAGTTATTACATTATAATACTTATAAACTTTTGTCAAATCGTATAACCTTTTTTTCAACCAATATTAACGATTTTTTAAAGCATATCACTATGTATTACAAGTCACTATGTATTTCTCAACCAATATTAATGATTTTTTAAGACATACCACTATGTATTACATATCATTATGTATTTTTTAACCAATGTTAACGATTTTTTATGACATAATATATTCATCCCAATATATTGGGTGAGTATCATATTAATTCTAAAATTTATAAAATTTCACATGTGGTAAGAAGATTTGAACTTACGACCATGACTTTTGTATACTACGAACACCGGCCAACTCTTATTTGAAATTGAATAGTTCGTATAAAAAAGAAGATAAATTTAAAATTCATGTTGATAATAATTGTAAACTTAAATACCTACTATACACTTATCAATTTAATACCTGAAATATATTGAAATCTTTATCTTTATTTTTTTTTATATATACTAAAAGACAACTGACATAATTACTTATTAACCAATTACGGGTATTCTATTATTCAAAATTAAAAATTGATTATGTCATCTTCATTTTATACAATTTAAAAGTGTCAATTAAAAATCTTTATTAAAATCCTAATAAAGTAAAAAAAAAACATACGAAAATTGTTATATATCTCGTTAAAGTTAGACTCCAACTAAGGGGGTGTTTGGTATTGCGATTACAAAACAGAATCCGCGTTTTCAAAATAGATTATGCGTTTTTAAAACTGCGTTTTGAAAAAGCAGGTAGGTACATGCTTCTCCAAAACTGTGTTTTCATAGGCGGTAATCACTTTTTCATACAAACACTTTTTTAGATTATTTGCGTTTTACGAACGCAATAATCAGATAATCACTTTATAATTCAATACCAAACACCCTCTAAATTACATTGAAGTCTACAAACAACAATACAAATACAAAATTACAAATATATCATATCATAATGATAAATATAATAAAATTTAAGTATAAAATTATAAGGAGAAGCTTTAGTCCTCTATCATAATGGAAATAGTTTTCTAACATAAACAATTTTTCTATTATGTCTGATATTAATAAACAAACATGTAAAATAATTTTGTCAATTTTTCAATATTACATTTTTTTGCTTTGATTTTAATTACATTCTTAATTTACATCTGAATTTACCTATATGGTTTTTCATGTATTTTCACATTTAAATTTAAATTGTCTTTTGAGTTACGTATATTTAATACAATCTTAGAAAGGTCATAAATATCTCGTTTATTTCACATTTAATACAATCTTAGAAAGGCCATAAACATCTCGTTTATTTCACACGAGATTAAATCTAGTTAAATAACTATGAACGAATTCCATATTTTTAATAAAAAATAAAATATACATAGTAAATTGATACAGAATTTAACATATAACAAACCATAAATAAAAAGTAATATATTTTAAAGTAACATGAAAAAACTAAATTAAAATTAACAAACTAAAAATGAAGAATAGAAAATATAAATATTGAAAAAAAAGCAAATTCAAAACAATCTAAACTTTGAAAACGTTTTAACGTAAACAAAAAAAAAACAAAAAATCAATCAGAATATATAAACTTAGTTATAACTTAAATAAAAAATAATATTAAATCTTGAAAACGAATAGAAAGGATAAAAAACGTAAGTCAATGTTTGTCTTAGTTGATTAAAGAATTGTTTTATTTAGTTATTTAATTTATTATAACATAATATATTTAATGTAGTAAAAATCTAAAAAAGGAAAATGAAGTCATCAAAATAATCTAAAGGTTATATTCCAATCTTGCTTTTAATCTAATGGTTGTGATTTTTTCAAAAAAGAATTTAAGGGGCTCTTTTATAATTATTGTAAGATTGTGGCTGATAAGTTGGTATTTAATTTAGTTTAGTCCGTTAGATTAACTTTCCTTTGCATCGTAGCCATAAAAACTCATCCTTTTAAATCGGATATATTGTTTACTCATAAAGGGAACGTGGATAAAAGAAAAAAGGTTTCCATTTTTAGTTGAAAGTCAGTTAATATGTTAATAGCATGTGCTTTTTTTTTATCGGATTGTTAGTTAATATGTTAATAGCATGTGCTTTTTTTAATTGGATTGTTAGTTACTAAACTCATATTTATAGTGGATCGTAGTTTTAATTTTAAAAAGAACACACGGCAATTTATGTTCAAATATCCCACTACATATTCCATTTTTCTTTATGCAACTTCAAAAGAAAAATATTTTCATTCATGGTATTATGTTTGTTCAAATATCCCATTACATATTTCATTTTTCTTTATCAAATATACAACTCCAAAAAGAAAATGTTATCCAGAAAACCTGAAAATGGAATGATCTCATTGTCATTGACGATACGGAGGATGGCACGATAGATGATGTGGAGTTTGAAGATAATAACGCTTTTGCTCCACTAAATTATGTGGATCTTGTGAGAGATAATCTTACTCAAGTAAGTTATATGTACATGTTAGATATACATGTTTTGTAGATGGAGTTCCAATGGAGAGGATGACACAAAGGAGTATAAACCAATTTCGTGTCAAAAGCAAAAAGAGAATGTATCATCTTTAACTGGAGAAGACACCCAAGCCAAATGTTTAGATGTCATCCATCAATTTTAAATAATCATTCAACATGTATTTTAATCTAAATGTTTTCAATTTTAGTTTTAAAGTAGTATCTTTTAATCAAAGTGTTTTATGTAGTTTGGCTAGCTTGGAAATAAATGAATGATAAAAACAAAGCGCGTGATAACTATAAATGGGCTAATATTTTGAAATTTATTTCATTAAGAGTATTATAGGTAAATAGGTGAAGATGTTTAAATTAGTAAATAAAAAAGAATGGTAATATAGTCAATTCAAAATCTACTCACAACTTAAATGTCTATATTAAAGGGATATACTTTTGACTATATGTAAATTATCTCTAAGTTTGTTTCGGGTTCAATAAAAATAACTTAAGTCATAAACCTCTTTGAATAATAAAAACCGCATAAACCCCATAAAATAGTAGCAGCCACGATTATATCTGTATCAAACAGAATTTAGAGATAAAAATTGTGATTTAAGTAGTAAGTAAAGTTAGGATGAATAAAATTATAATCGAAGTCAATAAACAGAAGACACCAGGTGCAAAGGAACCATCTTTGATGAAAGCTAAGAAAGAAAGATTTAACCAAAAAAGATTTGAAAGACCAAATAACAAAAAATGTGAAATACTTGAGATTTAAGTGGAACCCGAGCTACGCACGGGTATTATTCTAGTTTTTTTAGTTCATCACAATTTTATAAAGCATTTACGGGTCTTCGATCTTGATATATATTCCCATCCATCATCATGTACATAATATAATATACAAGTATTTAACCATTTGCCGGGCAGGCCAAGTTGATAAAAAGAACTAAGCGTTATGCTATTATAATAGAGTTAATGACCTAGATTCACATTTGACAGATTTTTAAGAAAAATGCAATTAATTTATCTTTCGCAATATTATGATATACTTTAAGCCAATAAAAAAGTGGCTTAATAACTAATAAGTCAATAGGTTTTTGTTGAGATGACATTCCATGTAGTGGTCCATAATTCCATATCAACAAAATGAAAAGAAGAAGGTCAACTTTGGGAAGAAAGTAAGTTTTCGGCGAAAAATTACTTACATGAACGCATACGGAGAACACAACGTCAACAAGTAGTTGTTGACTCATCAAGTCACCTTTAATTTGCTAAAACTTTATTAGGAACTCATTTATCATCAATTAATATTGTCTTTTTAATAATAAAAAAAAGAATTATTTGTCCATTTCATGAAATTTGCCTTAAAAATATTACATACCTAATGATACAAGAAATTTTTATACGAACTTTTAATACAAACTATAATGTTTCCTTTAATTATAAAGCTTTTAAAAACTTCTGGTGAACTTTTTTTTGAAGTGTTTGTCACAGTCATACTATGATTCGATATACTTAAGTAGTTAAGTCGATATATATCTCTATCTATACTATATTATAACAACAAATAACCTTGTTTAACATTTAAAGATTCAAAATTTTATCAAACCGAATTACATCAATATCCTATACTGCTTGTCATCGCCGCCGCCACCATTGCCACCGCTCGCCACCACCGCCGCAGCCATTACATCACCACTGCCGCAACGTGCTAACGTTCTAGTTATATATAATTATGTTAAAGACATCAAGTTCAGATAATCTTATATGACATGATTATGAATGTAACTATGTAAGTAGATATAAGTTTTTCTTTCTTCTAAAAGAACAAATTATATTTCTAATTCGTTAACGTTATAAAATTTTTGCACAACATACTATAACTATATACTTTATTATGTTATGTTATAATTCTAATATTATTAGCAAAATCTATCTATCGATACATATACAATCTTTGTTATATAGTTCGTATGAAAAATAATAGTTATAAAATGCAGCTATCTCCCCATTAACTCGATAGGTAATGTTTCGAGGATATTTCATGAAGACTTCTTTTAAGTCTTTAAAAATAAGATTAGAAGAGTTGAAAATGAAAATTAAAGTCTTTTAATATTACTAGTAGAATACAGTTGACAATGAATAATATAATTGATTAAATTAGCTACAAACGCGCTTCTTTTTGCTATAAAACTAAGATGGATGATTAGGGAAGATTCACTCATTGAGCATTGCTTATATTCATATTAATCAAAGGTATGATTTAATGAAATGTTACCACCAAAGTTTATATTCATTTATTTACTTATTGAAATTATTGCAATTTGTTGTCATTTTAAACCTAAATGTTGTTATTGAATGTATACCCTGTTGTTTAGTGATATGTTCATAAATAGACAAACATTTTCGACGATTATCATATCGTTTTTGCTTGAAGGAATACTTAAACTTTCACGTTATATGAAATAATCTAGTGATCTTTTTGTTATTCCACATACAATTTCGGAGAATATATCTAATATACTTGTAATGATGATGTCCCTCTCATGTGATTTTGCTTATTATACGCAGCAAAAACAATCAACCATTCATACGAGGAATACAACAATCGGTGAGTCCTCAACTCAAACATATGGTTTTAATATTTGGAAAATGCTAATGACAGCCGTAAGGGTTGTTATTAGTATCTTATTACATGAAAAGTCGTACTTATAACTTATGTCCGCTTAATTTTCTCAAGTTCTTTTCTTGACCAAACAATGTGTTGTCCTGAATTGCAACGACATTCACACACATGCACCAACGGATAAATCCTAAAAACCGTACGTACATATGTTATTCTAAAGCTCTAATATGATTAAAATATTACATATATTCTCTATTGATAAACATTAGAAAAAAAAATCCTAAAATCATAACACTAGATATGTTATACTAGAAAAAAAAAGTCAATTAAAAACAACCCTAAATGGCTGAAATCATAGGACTTCTTGACAAAGTCCGTTTCACATCAACCATGTGAAATTCCTTCCATTTCAAGCCCAAAAATTTATTTTTCTTCATTTTTATTAGGGATGACCATATTCTAAAATTCGGAATATGTAAGACTTACAAACTACATACAAACAAAACTTTATAAACATATATGACATATGACATGGACTAATAATGAACAAAGATAAAAAAAATGATAAAAAAAAAAAGTAGAGTGATTTGATTGGTGGAAAGATATATATGTAAACTCTTATTTGTATGTAAATAAATGTAAATCTAACATATCCTATTTCTTGTGCTCAATTAAATCATTTATGACCCATATTTTCAATTCCTCTCCGGTCTCTATCCCAATATTTCCCAATAGTACTTCCCAATAGTCCTTGAAACTTTAATGCCTTTTCCGATTAGACCTTCAACTTCAGTTAATATATTTTTTGGTATTATCAAACTTTGAGAGATAATATATCCTTTTAACTAATTTTTTTAGAAAATTTTCTACTTACAAAATATGATATATATGATATATGACAAAATAAAGAGATGAGATTAGAAAAAAAAGTTATAATTCACATGTCATGTTTTTATTGCTTTTAGGAAGATATTTAGTAGGAATAACTATAATTATTTCCCTTAATTTTATTTACCTCCATTTTAGAGACTTAGCCTTTTCTTCTTCGTGTAACCGAGAGAGGGCGGGTGAAACTTGCCTCGTATTTACATTTTGAGTTATAAACTAGTAAAATTCTCGACATTTTGCAACAATTTTATCATGTTAAGTTTTTATTACCAGCAATAAATATTTGCTATTGTTGTATTAAAACATGTAATAATATATTTTTGAACATCAATTCATGACAACTGTATAAATTTGTGTTATCACAAAATATAATCCGATCATGAAATTGACGTAGAGCTATCTCCTATTATTTAGCACAAATCATAACATCCCAACCTCAGTAAAATATTAATGTATACAAAAGTATACGCTATAGTTTCAGGCGTGATATTAAAATAACGACAAATATAACATTAATTACAGAAGTGTTACGGGTGAACATCATCAAACGAATAATAGCAAAGCAACTATAGTAAAATAACAATATAAAAGTGTCTATTCTAATTTAACACAAAATTACGTCAAATACAAAAGTGCCATGGGTGTTAGACGAATAATAGTGCAAAACGGAAATTTATGTCGTCGAAAAGACAAGTGGCCTACCGCAATTGAGAGTATTTATTCTTTTGTTTGGAAGGCAACATGATACGAGTAGTATTTATTCTGACATGCACTCGATATCATAATTAGTAGCAAAAATGTGAAGACTAAAGATAGTAAAAATCGTATGCAAATTAAGCTTATAATTTACCCAGTTTTGGTCAGTTATGCCTTGAATTTATTAAAGTTTGAAAGAAATACATATATATGCTTCTCTTATATATTGCAGACTTGATAGCATCATGGCCGGAGAAGGTATTGGACCAGCTATCGGTATCGACCTAGGAACAACCTATTCATGTGTGGGTGTCTGGCAACATAACCAAGTTGAAATCATACCTAATGATCAGGGCAATAGGACTATGCCATCTTGTGTTTCATTCACTGATGGTGGAATTTTAACTGGTGAAGCCGCAAAGAACCAAGTTGCTGTGAACCCCACGTATACCGTATTTGGTATGTTGATCTTCCTTCCATACATTTGGCTGTCCTTTCACTGCTACAAGAAATTATTCGTCATTTGGACCATTTGGTGACTACACGCATGATTAAAACAAGTGTACTAATATCCGGATTCTTACCTTCTTTATAAAGATTAGAGTATCAATGAATTTTGTATTCATTATTGATTGACAAGTATATACAGTACTTCGTAATTCCAACGCCTTTGATTTGTTATTAGATGCAAAAAGATTGATTGGAAGGAGATTCAATGATGCAAATGTTCAACAAGACATGAAGTTGTGGCCTTTCAGAGTCATAAAAGGGGCTAATGATATTCCAAAAATCTTAGTTTCCTACAAAGGTGAAGAGAAGGAATTTGCCGCAGAAGAAATCTCATCCATGGTTCTTAGGAAACTGAAAGAGACTGCAGAGCAATACCTTGGTAAGATTGTGAAAGATGCAGTGATCACCGTGCCAGCTTATTTTGATGATTCTCAACGCCAAGCTACAAAAGATGCTGGGCATGTTGCCGGACTCAATGTTCTTCAAATAATTAATGAGCCTACTTCGGCAGCAATTGCTTATGGGCTTGACATGAAAAGTGATCTAAACCGTGAAACAAATGTGCTAATATTTGATTTAGGCGGTGGTACATTTGATGTCTCAATTGTCGCCATTGATCAAAAAGGTAAGTTACAAGTGAAGGCTGTAGGTGGTGACACCCACTTAGGCGGTCAAGACTTTGATAACGTAATGTTGGATCACTTTGTCACACAATTCAACAAAAAGCACAAGACGGATGCAAGTGGGAACCTAAAAGCACTAGGACGGCTGAGGGTAGCTTGTGAAAAGGCAAAACGAGTTCTCTCTTCATCTACTGAAACTACTATAGAAATTGATGGTTTGCATCAAGGTATTGATTTCAACATGAGAATTAGTCGTGCAAAGTTTGAAAATCTTAATTCGGACTTCTTTACTAAGTGCATAGCGACAGTGGAGAGTTGTTTAAATGATGCAAAACTGTCCAAGAAGTATATCGACGAGGTGGTACTCGTTGGTGGGTCAACTAGGATACCTAAAGTACAACAATTGTTGCAAGAATTCTTCGATGGAAAAGAGCTTTCTAAAAGGATTCATGCCGATGAGGCAGTTGCATATGGTGCCTCGGTTCTTGCTGCAAAGTTAAGTGGCGAAAAAAGTCAGAAAGTTAAGGATCTGGTGTTATTGGATATAGTTCCTTTGTCACTAGGTGTAAATGTTCGTGGTGGCTTGTTATCAGTTGTAATTCCAAGAAATACCCCAATACCAGCAAAGAAGAATAAAAACTTCATTTCAATTGAGGATAACCAAAAAACTATGGATTTCAATGTTTACCAAGGTGAAAGAGCTATTGCTAAAGATAATAATTGGTTGGGATATTTTGAGGTTCCAGTCCCACCTGCACCAAAAGGTAAAGCAAAAGTGAACGTGGTATTTGAAATCGATGGTAATGGTATTTTGAAGTGCACTGGTGAGGATATCAGTACAGGTTTGAAAAAGAAGATTAGGATTAACAGCGACAAGCAGAGGCTTTCAAAGGAAGAGATCGACAAGATGTTGAAAGATGCGAAAAAGTACAAACTTGAGGATGAAGAATACAAGAAGGCAGCGTTTGCACGTAATGCATTGGAGGAATACATTGACAACATCAAAATCAAAATCAAGACAATCGGAAAAACTAACAAGGCAAAGCTTCACAAAGAAGATATGAAAAAAATGGAAAACGCGATAGCTGATGCAAGCGATTCGCTTGATGGAAATGAGCTTGAAGATGTCGGCACGTATGAGAAGACATTAAATCAATTAGAAAAACTATGTTTTCCCATCATTGCAAAGCTTGTGTAATCAAGCATTTGTTTGTCCCAGTTTGCAGAGGATGATGCTACTGTTCAACAAAAAAGACTATGTATTCTATGCTAGTATTTGTTTTTGATTGGTTTTTGTAATTGTAACTTAATCGTTGTTTTTTAAGTTCTATTTGAATTTGAGTATTGTAATTTATATTTGAAGTGAGAATAAGCTAATGGTTATATGTATAGATATGTTCATTTCGTACAGTTATAATATATAATATATTCTTTGCTTCTGTGATATCAATTACTTGTTTTAGTGCAGTTTAAGTACCCCAACATGAAGTGGGCACAAAATATTCGTATATACTTTCTAATTTCTACAAGGTTTATGGAGTAATTGTTTACAAGTTGACCGAATAATGTACTTTTTGATAATGGAAAATAGGATAACTTTTGTAACACAAGACTATCTTCAAATGACATTTTGCGCCAAAAAGTTGTTGGAAGTTCCTAAGACGACTTCGGCAATGTAAAACATTTTATTCATGTGAGGAAGATAAGTTATGAGAAGTTCTATAAGCTTATTAATGAAAAACAAGATATGGTAAGTAACGTTGAGAGAGACCAAGTAGAAGATTCAAGGTTACTAACCGGATATATGATGAAATACAACATCCAACCTTGTAGCTTTGGTAAATCTCCATAGAGCATTATATGAAGCCTTAAGGTTATTTCCACCAATTCCACCAGAAACGGATACCCTTCCAAGTGGTCACCAAGTTCTTTGAGGCACCAGAATATTTCTTTACTCATATGCAATTGATGGATACGATATGGGGAGAAGACTGTTTGGAGTTTAAGCCAGAGAGGTGGCTCCTGAAACAAGAAGGAACCAAACACATTCCGTCTTACAAATTTACAGCATTTCATGGAGGGCCTGCAGGGCCAAGAACTTGCTTAGGCAAGCAAATTTCGCGGATGCTAATGAAACTTTTGGCAGCGACAATTATATATAACTAGCTCCTCTTGCCTTCTTAACATTCTGTCTTACCATTAACCTTCTCATCCTTTCTGCGTCATCCCACTTCTCACCCATAACAAACAAATCAGCAATAAGATTATAAACACCTCCATCCTCTTCTGGCCTTAACATTTCGATCACTTTATCAATCACCCTTTCTGCCATCTCAAAGTTATTCTCTGCCTTGCAAGAATTGAGAAAAGATCCCCAAATATTCATATTAGGCTCGATCTGCATATTCATTATAACCTCATACATATCTTCTAGCTCCCCTGCTTTGCCAAACAAATTGACCATACAACAATAATGATGAATATTCGGCTTTAACCCATATTCCACTATCATTTTAAAATACTTCCGTCCCTCATCAACCAACCCTGCCTGCACACAAGCACTTAATATCCCCGTGAAAGTGAGCTCATTAGGCTTAACACCCACTTTCTGCATCCTCTCAAACAGATGTATCGCCTCACTAACGTATCCATGTTGTGCAGCCCCACATATCAACGCAGTCCAAGAAACAACGTTAGTTTCTCGCATCATGTCAAACACAACAGAAGCAACTTTCAAGTACCCACATTTTGCATACATATCGATCAACGCAGTCCCAAGCTTCACATTCGCATCCCATTCATTCTTTATAACAAATCCATGAACCGACTTCCCTAAAACAAACCCAATCGCACCCATATGCCCACAAGCTCCTACCACACTACTCAAAGTAAATACATCGGGTTTTATCTTTTCATCCACCACCATCTTACCAAACAATCCCAACCCTTTTCTCCGATCACCGCTATTAACGTACGCCGCAATCATCGCAGACCAAGATCCAACATTCTTCAACGGCATTTCATCAAACAAAGTTCTTGCCTTGTCCACATTCCCTGATCTTGAAAAACCCGTTATCATTGTATTCCAAGTGACAATACTTCTCTCAGGCATTTCATCAAACAGGTTGGATGCATCATGAAAACACGCAGCATTGGATGAGTAGCCATGTAAAAGAGAGGACATTATATATACATTCGACGTAAACCCGAGTTTGGAAATATGGGCATGAAGGTGATGAAGAAGAGGAAGGTTATGCAAATGGGTTGAGGCTGAAAGGGTGTACAGGAGAGTGAAGCTGTCTATAGGGATTGATTTCTGATGCATTTGTATGTATATTTGTATAGATTTATGTGGGGAAGATGCATTTTTTATAGCTGAAATCCATTTTGATGTGCTGCTGCTGTGACGACATATCATGATTTATGCAATTTTTAAACTTTATGTAGTTACTTACTACAATGGAAAATAAATAATTTGGCAGACATATATAAATGTTGATTTTGTAACGCTTTATTCTCGAGTTTTTATTAAAACAAAAAAAAGGAAGGTTGGATAGGGGAAGAAAAGATAGAAGAAAATATTTAAAAAACTCATAGCTTCAACCATCACCTTCAACCAATAACCACCACCAGCAACCACCCCTATCACCTGCACCCACTACCTGCAACCACCACCTATAATCATCCCTTCCACGCAACCACCACCTGCAACCACCCTTTCCACCACCTGCAACCACGTCCACCACGCAACCACCATTTCCACGCAACCACCACCTGCAACCACCATTTCCACGCAACCACCACCTGAAACCGCTTTCCACCACCTGCACTTTCTTTTCCCTCCAAATCAGGCCAAATATGGCCAGAAAGTTTTGGGATGAAAAAACTCTAAGTTTTCCTTCTCATACACTTTTTTTTCTTTTGTTAAAAAAACTCAAAAATGCAAAAATGTGAAATTACTTATATTTTTCTTTTTTTTCTTTAAAAAAAACCTCAAGAATGCAGCCTAAAGTTCAAACCTATAATTGGTGTAAGTTATATAAGTTTTCATTATTTATTTATTTATTTGTAAAGGTTATATATATAGCTTTTGATAGCGCCACGATTATAAGAGTAATTTACATTTGCAGTAGAGAGCATATATCACCAAGAAACTTACAAGGAGTTAACAAGACTAGTACATCAAACATCTATCGACATTAGCAGCAAACTATATAACCTAAAGAATTTCAGATTGCTTGCTTAGTGACAATTAATGTGATCAAACTATTACGTTTTGATAGAGTATTTGCTTAATTTATCAAATCAAACAAGAGATAGCAGGATAGCAGCGGCAAGTCAACAACCTATAATTCTCCACCAACTTTTCTTGTTGGCAAAATTTGACATTTCCATCTCCAACTATTTAGCATATTTTAGAAAAAAGACACAAATTGACACATAATTTTTTTTGGTTATGTTATAATATCATTTGTTAAAAAAAAAGCCAACTAAATTGGATTAATGGTTGGAGCTTTTGCCTCTTAAGACAGAGTTCATGGGTAGAATGAAGGTCCTTTTTAACCTTTGGTAGAACCTGAAAGTAGCTTTTGTACCTTTGGTAGAGGTAAGACTGTTTACATCTCAACCTTCCTCATACACCGTCGAAGACGACATTGGAACCTAAAACTCATAAAATACGACATTGGGAGTTACGTTATTTTACTTTTTTTATAATACCATTTGTTACCAGTTTACCACCATGCAAATTTTGGACATAGTGGTAACCATATCTTTTACCCGGGCATCTAAACTCTTTTTTGAATATAAAAATGATGTACATATACAATGATTATAAGCATTAAAAATAAAGAATTCTTAGTTCAAGTTATTGACGTGAGACACTTAGTGACTTTAATAATGAGGATGAGTTCAAGTTTATATAAACATGAGATGGAATGAAATGTGGCATTATTCCACTTCCGCCATGTCACACCCAATATTTCTTGTCACATCTCATCTTGTTTTATTATTTTTTCATTTTATTTTTGGTTTCTCGCATGGTTTATTTTTCCTTTTTTATTTTCCATTGTTTTCATATATTTCCATATTGTACTCTGTTTTAATTATTTTTTCTTTTATTATTGTTTTTTTCATAAACTTTTTTTTCATTATTTTTTCTTTTATTATTGTTTTTTTCACAAACTTTTGAATGTGGTCGTGATATTGTTTATAAATGAATATATATTTAATATGTCAAAGTTCTAACAAGTATATATCAAACTTCGCAAAGATTTTTTTCCCAATAAATGTAAAAGGGTGTTTGATTGGGAGAGAGTGTGTATGTATGCACAATTGCACATGAGGATTTTAACGGAGCTTAACTAACGGTTGTGAGATGGATGCGTTGATTCAAAAAGTCATCATATGGGTATAATTATAGCTTTGTAAGAAGCCTCTAAGCCCGAAAACTATCGTTTAAGTTGTATTCAAATAGAGTTACTGATTGTGCACCAAACTGCGTCGAAGGCTGTGTAGGTTAGATGATGATTAAAGGGTGAACTAAAAGAGGGTTTAGGATTTATTGGCGAGTCCCCGAAGGTAGGAACAATGCCACTTTACGCCAATGTATGTGTGTTAGGTTTTTCGGCCAATTGTAGATTGTGTCTTATGGGGAGAAATCCTTCTCTTTTTATAGGGGAATGTTTCTTTGTGGAGAAGGTTAGGGTTTTCCTTTCCTTCTTGGATTCGATATACACTTACCATATATATCTTGATTTAAGTTGTTATCTGTATCACTTATCTAATGAGATATAATTTACCATATTTTGGGAAGAGATTCATGTTGATCTCTAATCATTTAATTATTATTAATACCTCCGGGCATAAGCCCTTTGTGGATGGCCTTCGTGATGAGCTTTTCGTATGGTAGGTCGAAGGGGTAAATCGTCAGTTACGAAACCAACTAGGTATTTGAGACTAGTTGTCAAGCAAACTCCATATATTTGAAGCGTTGAACCCGTATTCAATTTCCAGCTCAGAATATCATTTTTCGTATTTTGTATTGTGATGAACCGGACGGTTGGAACAAACCGGTCAACCCACTACTTATTTGCGGTTGAACAGGTCGGACCGCCAGTCCGGTTTTAAAAAATATACGAGACAACTAACACTCATATGTCCGACCAATTTTTAACCCAGACACTTTTGGTTTGGTCCCGGGTGAAACTTAAATACAACCAATGAGATACGATTTTCTTTGAATACAGGTCAGAGGATCCAAATATATACATATAAAACTCCATTTAGCCGGCCGGCCAAAATTATTTTATACAATAATGACTAAGTGCTCACCTTAAAAAAAGTTTGTCTGCATACGTTTTAAAGTCTCCTAATTATATTATCGTAATGAATTCATTATGTTATTATATGTGCTAACTTCTGTTTTTTTAACGTTCAGCATCACATTTCACATCATTAAGTTAAAGCTAAAGAGAAGGTAGATATATAGACAAGAAAGTGCAAGTATTATATTAAGGAAAATGATTAATGCGATGGGCTCAATCAGGATCTTTTCAGGTCTTGTCATTTCTTATTTATATGTATGTTTGTCTTGGTTGTTTCCCACTATTTGTTCGAGTTAGGTAGTAGTTTGCTAATTTTATGTTGTTTAATATGTCAAATATGGTTGCTTTCGTATTGGTATTTGTATTGTCAAACATGTTTTTAAGATATCGGTAGGACGCATGATTGATAAACGTTCGACCCGCATAGTAGCCGGACCCAGCGGACATGTATTTCTGCTTTTCAGATTCTCGGCAGACAGGTATGATTTTCTAAACATTTCTCATTTTCCATCTTGCACTCCTTTGTGGCCGGAGATCCCTATGGAAGCAGTCTCTCTACCTTTGTGTAGAGGTAAGACTGTCTACAGCTTACCTCCCCCATACCCCGCGCAGGGATTGGGTCCTGTTGTTGTTGTTGTTGTGATTAATGCGGTGGGTGCAAATTATTCCTTTCTGGCATCTCATACATCCAGTGAGTAGTCCATGAGCAATATATTATATAGATTGTATCATAAAAAAATTCGAATATGCCTCATACATGATTCGTGAGTATGAAATAAATTGTTAAAGTAAACCGATGATCGAAGCTAAATTATAATTAACAATAATGTAATATATGTTTAGTTAGAGTTTTGGATTTACCTTAAATTTCTATAATCACATAAAAACCAGAACTGTAAGCATAGTGGATGACGACAAATAGTCTTGTGATTTCGGATCGTAAACTCGAATTTTTGAAGTCTTCATGTTAATATAACTTAGTATAAGTAGTATGAGTTGAAGAATTGAGAAAGAAAAATAAACATTTTATTAATTAGAAAAAGATCAATCAAATAAGGTTATAATGTTTTTTGTATTAATAAGTCAAGAGTTAAAGTTTAAATCTAAGTCTAATAAGGAAATTGAATCTATATACAATTAAAAAAAACTAATTTAATAAAATAAATAAATTAAAAGGACATGTGTCGATCAAGAATTATATATGTCACGTGTCGTTTCAAGAACATGTCATTCCTGTTTTAGTTGATTGGTAGATACGTAGGGAGTAATTATTAGAGAAGATCAACTTGTGAAAAGATCGAAAAACTGGAGCTGAATTACTCTTCTTCTATATACGATATATATAATTCTAAATAAAATAACTGAAATTAATTAGTTTGTGGTGATCCATCAATCGATCGACGTTCTTGCTAGCTAGTATGACGTCAAGTAGTAGTAGTAGTAGTAATTTCTCCTCTATACCCACATCGTCTGCGGGTTCTGAGCCGATAAACGAAGAAGAGTTGAGGTATCTGTATGCATCTAATGTTAGAGTCTCAAACTTTGTTTCGGTGAAGCTTTTGAATAAAAGCAACTATACTATGTGGAAGAAACAGATGCTCTGCCTCCTAGATAGTCACAACTTGCGTGGCTTGGTGGTTGGTTCCGGATATAACGTAAACCAACCAAATAATATTAATGTTCCTAACATCATGCAACGATACGACAGCCTTGTGGAAGGTTGGATTTATGGTTCGCTAGGTGAAGATATGCTCAAGCTTGTAATCTACATCAACGGAGGCCCCCGAGAAATTTGGTCAGCACTGGAAACGATATGTGATACCCGCCACGAAGCTCCGGTAGAGCCAGTTAAGCATCCGGATGATCGGTACTACTCACCCGAATATTGGGGTGATGTTAATGATGAGCCAATAATAATAAATGAAGAAAACTTGAGGTATCGGTATGCATCAAAAGTTAAATACTCCAACTTCGTTTCGGTGAGTCTTTTGACTAAAAGCAACTATACTACCTGGAAGAAACAGATGCTTCAATTCCTAGATAGCGAGAACTTGCGTGGCTTCGTTGATGCTACAGTTGATCTCCCGAAGATTGAGAGCCCAGACATCATAAAACAATACGAGAGACTTATCAAAGGTTGGATTCTTCGTTCGCTGAATGAAGATCTGAAACGGGAGTTAACCGAGTACCATGGCAGCCTCCGATCTCTTTGGGAAGATCTAGAACAGTTTTATCTCAAAGAATTAGTAGAAGAAGATTCTACAAACGGTACACTACTACTTTCATCGTAAATTTTTAAGTTATATAAAGGAGAATCAATTTGATTAGCTTAATTTACAAATTTATGTCGTTGTCAGATAGCGGGGATCTTAAGAAGCGGGTACAAGATGTGCTTTATCCAGAACAAGTGCAAGTAACCACCACACCACCATCATCACCAGACAACTCCATCCGTGACGACAAGTTGGTCAAAGCTGTTGTCGACGGACGATGGTTGGAAACAAAACTCATGTTAAATAAAGATGTTGCGCCAAAAATGCTTACTGATGGGGGTGAGACAGTGCTTCACGTAGCTGTGAAAGAAGGCCGCAATAATTTTCTCGAAAGGTTGCTTGACTTCATAGACGATGATGAAAATAAGATCAAAGTGTCGATCAATGGATGGACTGCCTTACATGAGGCGGCATACGAAAACAACAAGCGTGCTGCCCAACTCTTGGTTAAAAAATGTAAAAGTTTGTTATTCTGTCTTATTGGAAGCAAGACACCATTAGAGATTGCTTATCGTGATAAGAAGCTCGATACTTTTCTATATCTGTGGGATGCTGTTAGCAATGAGCAAGGCAAACCCGAGGCTATAGATTTATTAAATCGTACTAAAGCCGAGATTCGTAAAACTATTGATTTTGATATTCTCGAAGAAGCTATAATTTCCAATAAACAATACGGTGAGTAATTAGTTGCTTTCATTACTCGGCCGCTTGAATCTAGCTAGTTTGGGTTATTTAGTTAACCCAAAAAAAGAAATTACTATTAACTAGCATTAAGCCCGCAATTTTGTCATAATCTTAATTGTAGGTTTAGCATCGAGATTGGTCAACATATTTCCGCAAGTGGCTATGCAAGATGATCGGCTCTTGATGGCTATGGCTAGAACCTTTCCGAGTGACCTTGGCTTTGGAGAAGCATTGATATGTCCATGTATGTATAACACTACTAGTATATTTTAAACTCTTTACAATATATCCATTTTTTCATTAAATTACAAACACATACAGGGGTGGTTATATAAAGTTGTTAGGTATCCAAGCTTAGGTGTGAAACATTTACATATTTATTTTTTAGTCCATAAAATTCATAGGGCCAAACATTTATTCATTATATAAAAAATATTAAAAAAAATTAGTATGTGAGAAGTTTCACACCTTAAGTTTAGGTATCGGACCACCTGTTCACTTTACCCATATATCTATATCTATACTACTATATAAAAATTATACCCTCATGCTGAAAGTTTAGAAAAAATGCACTACAAGAAATCAACAAATTTGCACAAGTTTAAAGTCACTCTTTTCTATGTCACTAATTTGCGACTTAGTCAGCGACATTTTAGCGACATATTACTTAAAATATCACAAATTGTGTTGTAAATTACATCGCAAATTTTGCAACATCTTTAACACATTGCTAACTTTGTCTCAATTTTTGAGACGACATACACCATGTCTCTAACAATGTTTTTAACTTTAGCGAATTTTTTGCAGTGATAGGATATGCGAATTGACCAAACTACCCTTAATGAGTGAAATTATTACAAATTTTTAATATTAAATTACACCATTAGTCTCTTATATTATAAAATATATCTACTACCAAGTTTAAATCAAACACATTTACATCAATTACCTACATCATTTGACGCTGCCACCACCATCATCATCTGTTGTCGTCATCACACCGCCGCCATTACCATGCTCGTATATATATATATATATATATATATGACAAACTTATATTCACTTTTCCCAAAAGGTGACTTAAGAAATTTTGGGAAAGAGTGTGGTTAACTTTTTTTTTTTTATCTTCTCTTTTTAATTTTTTTTAAATAAAACAATCCCCAAAAATTAAATAAATAAGTGAAAAAAATACCTAAGTTGTATGATCTTTTTGGAATGACTTTTTTTTAATTTTCACCATTTAACTAATTAAAAGTTTTGCAACATATTATTAATAGTAAAAGTCAAAGATAGATTAAGTCGAAATTAATATAATATTACCAAAACTTAATATTTCACTGATGTATTAAAATACCTAAGAGTTAAAATTTTTAATTATTAATAACTCGGGTTTATAAGTTAAAATAAGAACATTGAATGACAAATTAAAAGTTGATAAGTGTTTAATTTATATATTTTTTAAGTCGTATTTATATTTCAATGATGAATATTTAAATGCTAAAAATTCTGATCACATCATTTTAAAAGTTTATACTAATCATGTAAAACTTATAAAATGTATTTGTCACATATTTATATAGTATTAATTAACTATGTATGTTATTCAAAATAGGACTTATTAATGTGAATTAAAAAGACACGCACATATTAATTAAATATGATGTCACGTGTGGATCAAATGATATTTTAATATTGTTTTGATATATTGACAGAAATTCCTCTTACATGTCTCCGTATATATCATGCAGCTTTAAAAAATTTCCATCAAAGAATTGTAAAGAGGAGTTTTTCACTTTTTAATACACCTGGAGCTTTATACATCTGGGTTGATGATGTTTTATGGACAACAAGAAGTTTAAAGGAGGCCATGTGGTTGTTGCAAGATACTGTTTTGATATTACTTGGTGAGCTATTGATATAGAATTCCAACTTGGATATTAAATACTCCCTCCGTCCGATTTTAGTTGTCATGTTAACTAACTTTGACCGTAAATAACTTTGTTTGTGTCATGTAACACTTGATATAAAATATATGAATGGATTGAGTTTTTAATGTACTTTTCGTTCATATAAGTTTCATCAACTACTATATACTACAAACAAAGTTATTTACGGTCAAAGTTAGTCAACATGACAATTAAAATAGGACGGAGGGAGTAGACGATTTTAACTAGCATCTAATTGGTGTTTTTTTTTCAGTAGTCCCTGTAGCTGTACTTTATCCAATATATCACTTGATTCTTCTCCTCATTCTAGCGATTATTTACCCCTTATTTTTGTTGTATTTCATCCTATGGACGATTTTAGCAAATATTCCAGGTACGTAAAAATTTACCAATTTAATTAACGTGCTCACAAGTCACAACCATAGTTGTAAAACTCGTACGAGTCACGGTCGACTTGTACGAGTCGAGTCAAAATCAATGAAAATGAGGCGACTCGATGGATGACTCGTTTTGCTCCGGACTCGTAGCATGACTCGTGTTTTGTTTTGCGAGTCGGTATGAGTCATACTCCGAGTCACGAGTCATAGAAATAAATTTTTATTTTTTTTGGACATAACTCTTTTATATGCTCATATCTTGACTTTTACGATACAAGTCACATTTCGATTCACGAGTCAAAAAGTCAGATTTCGAGTCGAGTCAAAAATACCGATTCGAAAACGATAGTCACAACCATTGATTTTAGGCTTTTTAACCCTGAACAAATATGACTTGGTCAACCCTACTCCACGCCTAGCTTTTACAATTGATTCTTTTGTAACCTTTTATTAAAATTAAAAAAGTATATCTTATTAACCCGGATGACATCCGGATATATCTAAGATATTAAGGTGATGAATATACAAAAAAAAAAAAAAAAAAAAACAACATCACTTACATCTTTAAAAAAAGTCACGACTACATTAAATATCCATAAGATCGTGGATATGCTATAATTGGAAACTCTTTAGAAAATGTGACCAACACTCATGCCAAAATGTATTACGTAGCACAAAAACGTAAAAGTGTTAGACCAAATAGATAGTAGTTACAAATCTTATTTCTTTTACTTTACACATGTTTAACTATTGTTATTTAAGAGAATAAAAACTAAGTTAGGTATAATCAATAACGTACTACATGTTTTTGGAAATCAAACTTAAATTGTAAGAAATGGTAATGGTTTAGTTGAAAAGAAAAATGAAGATAAAAATAATGAGATGCTATTCTATTTTTAAAAAAGGACATATGGTTGGATCATAAAATAATGGTATTTTACATTAGTTTTAAAATTTTTTTTAATGAAAGAACTAAAAACTAAAGTTTAAAAGATGATGTCATAAATTAATTAGATAAAAAGTAATAATTAATAAGAAAATGTCTAATGATGCCAAGTAATTTTTTTAAAAAGATATAAATGTCATCACAATCTTGCTTTATGATAATCAATTGATCTATAAATTTATTTCGTATTTTAATAGAAATCTTTTATGATTATTCTATTAAAATTATTTTAGAATTATAATATCTTGAAATAAGTTTCCTTATTAATATATTTGGCTCATTATTTGAATGATGTCATAAATATAGAGATTATATTTTAACATGCCATGGAAAGTAAAATGATATCATGACAATTTTATTTTATTAATATAAGAGAAGATATATTTTTTAGATATTTTAATTTACCAATAGAATAAAATAGAATTAAAATTTTTTTTTTATTGAAAAGTAGAAATTTACATGAATGACATGTGTCTCTTTTAAGTAAACATAAAAAAATCATATTTTTTAAATGACATAAATAATTAAACTTTTAATTAATTATTATTATTATATATACTAAAAGACAATTGATCAAATGACTTATTGGTCTCATAACGATTGATTTTATTAAATTGACTTTTGATGATGTCATCATTTAATTTAACAAAACTCTAATTAATTATATGTAATAGATTATTGAATTAAAAAAATCGAGTAGATATATTTGGATAAATACAATGTCAAACCCATTGTCTATTTCATCAATATCTTTAATTACCTAAACCTAATATCAAAAATATCAAAAAGTAAGATTCTCGAAAAACAACACTTGGAGTTTGACTGTGATTTATAAAGGTTTAGTTTTTATAATAGCCAGTTTTGTTATTGTTTGAATTCTGTTAGTTTTTTTTTTAAGTTCCTGGTCATATATAAGGTTAGTAATTTATGTTTTTTTATTAGGTTGATTATTTTACTTTTTACTTTATATTAAATAGATCAAAGTTTAACATTAATATTATGTTGACTAAAACAAAGTTTATTGATTTTTAACAAAAATATATAAAACTTAGTGATAAGTTATTTATTAAAACAAAGTTTGTTTGATTGTAATGTTATGGAAACTGTTACAAAAGTAAGTCTTGATAACATGATATTAATAGAATAACAAATTAAACATTTTCGTCAATGTTCCATTAATATCTTATGTTACTTTGATTTTTATTACATTATGTATATTTAATTCATCGGTTTTTTCTTTCATAAATTTAATTACAATCTTTATATTTGAATTCATTGGTTTGTTTTTTCATAGCTTTTTTTGGATTACATGTTTTTAAATTTATTTTTAATATATCATGTAGAGTTCGTGTATTTAACACGGGTCTAAATCTAGTTGATATATAAATAGAATAAAGGTTATTTATTCTAATCGACAAAAATCATGTTTTTTGTTTCGTGCATCTATCTTGAATGCATATTCATCAAATGATGCATCCAACAAAAAATGTGATTTTTTCGATTTTGACGGATCAATGTGTTGTTAAACACTTAAATAATGATAATTAGGTATGCACTATATTGGTTTTATTGATTTTGAATGCATCAAACTGATGTTTTTAAGTCTTCTCACCGTTCTTATTTTAAGAGTGTTCTCACCGGAGTGTTACCCATATATGTGATATATATATATATGGAAAAGTGAAGGTGGTGTTGTTACCCACTTAGATTGGGGAAATCCTTCTCATATCATAACTTTTTAATATTTTTTTCAAAATTAACAAGTGATTTTTGTTTTTTGCTAAAATATTAAGATGTGATGAGATATTTCACCTTACCTATATGTGTAACAACACCACCCTCATTTTTTTATATATGAAGGAATTGAATATGAGACTGTTATACACCCAACTTGGATGAAAACCCGCCACATACTAATTTTTAATACATAAAAAACACGAAGGCCTGATTATTTATTTAAAGTATTAAAAAACTAACATTTGAGAGGGTTTTCACTCAAATTTGGTGTGTAACGGCACAATACTTAAATTTTTTTTTTGTAACTTTCAAGTATTACTCCAAAATGGTCATAAACTTTCAAATGTGGTAATTTCTCGTAAGGGTGTTTTTGTATGGGAATGAACAATATATGGGAGTTGACTAACATTTTGAAACAATATTTGAAACTTTAGAGATCATAAAAAGATATGTACTGTATATGTGTTGAAAATTTAACTAATTGATTTGTATAATTAACAAGCCTAGAGATCATAAACGCTTTATTCTCAACGAATAACAATGCATTAGTGTACATTTTGAAATGCTATAATCATTAACATTTTATGATTTTATTTAAACCTTAAAATTAAACCCTATATGAAACTTTTTCCTAAGAACTATTGAACCAGGCGATTATTGAAAAAGCATAGATTTTGGGATTAGGGCACTTTTGGGATTTGGATTTGTTTAAGGCTTCAGGTACCGGCCCTTCCAACTAGAGCCGTACCGGGCTCTGATGTCTAATTTGGAACAATTTCAAGTTGGGCCAGACCTTTGTGTACCTTTGATTTCCATCAAGTGTTCATTGATTGTGTTTTAACCTAATTGTTAAAATCTCAGGGACGCCAATGAAACGTATAGAGGAGAAGAGAAAGATATACCAAGAAGCTAAAAATTTTGTGAATATAATATGTAATCATATCGATAAGTTAGGCCCTTTTGATACTAATCATCCCTGTTACAGCAAACCTTTTCTGGAGGCCGCACGTCAAGGTGCTTACGAGGTTTTTGATGAGATTCTATCTAGGTCAAAGGAATTGTTAGGTAACAAAACTGAAGAGGGTCATTATTGTATTCATTTAGCAATAACAAATCGTTCAGACAAAATTTACAACCTTATCTATCACGTGAAAGTTCTACTGAAGGAATATAAAGAACTTGACGATTCCTTTGGGAACAACTTCCTACACCTGGCTGGAAGGTTGGCGCCTGAACGGATACTTAGTCGTACTACGGGTGCAGCATTGCAACTACAACGAGAGCTGCAATGGTTTAAGGTATTACAAATACGAAATGAGTTTGTCATGTTATTTTGCTCTTGGGTTTCATAAATAACAAGGTAAGTTCTACAGGAAGTGGAGAAGGTCATGTTACCGGGAGATCTTGTGAAGAAGAATGCCGATATGGAGACACCACAAATGGTGTTTTCAAAGCAGCATGCGGAATTGGTGAAGGAAGGGGAACAATGGATGAAAACAACTTCGGAAGCATGTAGCATAACCGCTGCATTAATTGTAACAATCGTATTTGCAGCAGCTATTACTGTACCTGGTGGGAACGATGAAGGGGGCATCCCTTTGTTTAAGAAAGATACTGCCTTCATTATCTTTGCTGTATGTAACGCAATCTCGCTATTTTCAGCTGCTAGCTCCTTGTTGGTGTTCTTATCAATCCTCACTACACGTTTCGCTGAAATGGATTTTCTGGTCAGTTTACCGAGACGGTTGATTATTGGTCTTTCCACGTTATTCCTCTCTACAGCTTCCATGATGGTAGCGTTTAGCGCAATCCTGTTCATGGTCTTTTGTGATGAAAGATTATGGATGCTGGCACCAATAGGTGGGTTAACTTGTATGCCAATTGCAGTTATTGTTACTCTACAGTTGCCCCTCTTGGTTGACTTGTTCAAATCAACATACATCCCCATCTTTGGTAAGCAAAAGTACATAGACAGATCTATATTTATTTCAAACCATCCTCTGTTTGCATATGAATAATAGCGCTGCAAGTTGTTGTGGATTATAACATTTAAACATTTTGTTTACCTTATTGTCGAGTTGCACGTTGTTTTGTCCACCCAATTGTTGTTGTGTTGACCTATATTTCAGCACATTTGAAACTAAATGGTTTAAAATGATTAGTTTGTTTAAATTCGACTATACGTTGTAGTTTCTGATCTTTTTTTCTTTTTACTGTTTTAACTCTTCTGCTCATGTGTTCGTCTCCAAACGTAACTACTATCACATCCAATATATAATGCGTCTTAAGTATTAAAACACTTTACTTGGGTATGATATAGACCAACTCTAATTCAATTGTAAAAACGGAAGAGTTCATGTGATTTGGCTCACAGATAACTTGTGGTGCTCGTTTCTTATTCAACAAAAATGTCTCTACATTTAACTCATGGTGCTCTTGTATGATAAGCTGTTACCTTTAGTATATTAAGTTGATTATTATTATGTCATTTTTTTCTCGTTCAAGTCTGCAATAAACTGTAAGTCAAATTTATCTTGAAATGGTATTTCTCGGTTGATGATTCATAGATAACAACGAGAAGTATTGTTTGATTTATGAAATGCAGAACAAGTGTTCAAGTAAATTCTTCAATTAGTTGCCTAAACTTGCTTGATCTTAGTAAACAAATATCTAACTACTGATATGATGAATCTAACCTCCGGGAGTCTGGGCACGTTCATTTCTGCCCCATTTCCCATTTGTAGGGAAACAAGTTAAGTTTTTCAAGGTTTCACTTATGTAGCATGTTAACTAGGAAGAAAAACAACTGTATGGATGTGGAACTCAATGGCACTCAAGAAGATCAACTTTAAATCCATGTGAAAAAACCTCCACGGATAAACACCATCAAAGGCAATCAACTTGAACAATAGTTTATGGCCGATTTACCATGGGCACTAGAGCGCATCACCAAGAAACTTACAACAAGGACAAATCGTTGCAACAAGACTAGTACATCAAACATCTATCAACATTAGTAACAAACTATACAGCCTAAAGAATTTTCAAATTGCCTGCTTACTGACAACGTGATCATCAATATATTGCATCTTGATAACCTGGATAATAATCTTAGGGTATTTGTATACCAGTTCGAGAGTTACTCATCATCAAACAGGAGATAGCAGCAGCCTATAATTCCATCAAGTTTACTTAGTAATTCTTCAAATAATCACTACTACCAAACCGATTATATATCTGACTATTGCGATATCAAACAACTTAATTATATAAACAAACACTATCTCCTGTTTTGGAACATCATAAGTCAATAGATAAGAACATAATTAAGCGGGAAGTGAAAGGTGACATGAAAGTAGAATCAGATTCTCAGAAGCAGACTGTCTTGAATTTATGTCATGCTTGAAGACTGCTTGAAAGCTAATCCTGCCTTCCTTCTAGCTTGACTGACAGCAATTCCACGATAGCTAGACTTTCAAAGACAGTAGCAATGGCAAGGAGACTAATCTTCAATCAAAGGCGCTATGACCACTGAGCATGCCAACAAGGCAAACTCAGAAAATCGTAATATCTTTCCAATTCCGACTGCAGCTCCAGCTAAAGCAATTGTAGCAGTTCCAGCACCGATGACTTTTAACATAACCATTAGGGTGGTTTTTAACATTTTCTAAAGTTAAATTAAATTACACAAACCAACAAAACATCTTCTTATTTCAAACAACCAATATTTCAAAAACATCTCACAATTAAATTAAAACACTACGCGAAACTGAAGGGCGTCTAAGTCACTCGCGGGTAAAATCTCCCAACGACAAGGCTTAAGGTCATCAGTTCAGGACAATATCTAGCGAGAGTTACCTTATCAAATGAAACGACAACTGACCTGAATTCAAATGCGGTTACATCCATGTTTGGAGCGGGTCGGGTCACCACCACTGCGCCGTTCATTCCCGGAACTTCTTCTGAGATTGAGGTTGGTTTTTCCGACGAAACGATGGGATTTCCGGTGGATTTCACGGCGGTGTGAGTCGGATTGTTGTTGCCTCCTTTAAACCAATAGAGGATGCCAGTTTGGATGACTATGGGGTTTGGGAGTGATAATGAAAAGTAGATATAGGACCTTTCTTGTTTTGTGTATCTATGTATTTTATGCAGATTAGAAATTGCATGATGGCCCTCTAGCTATTGAAAATATTAAAAGATACCCTTTTATATTGTACTCCTTGCATCCAACAATATATATCACTTTTCTTTTTGGGATGTCGTTTCAAAAATGTAATACAATTTTATTCTCTTTTATTATGTTGTGTTTAACACGATTTTTTTAAAAGTCAATGTATAACTTTTTATTACACACCAAACAGGTTGCTAGCTAGTAAAAAAGATATTACATCAAAATTGAAATATCAAAACGTGTAAATAACGAGATAAACATCAAGCAACACACCATCAGATTTCATGTCTAGAGCTCAGCAACATCGAACACGTACCACTCAATCCATAGCAGAAAGTTGGCATTATTTTTAATCTAAAGAAAAGTCAAAGACCCGATTTCATTGAGTAACTATCCAAAGGTTGGTGATTTTCCTTTAAACACCAAATGCTTGTTTACACACCCTAAAGACCACATTGAGTTTACAAGAATTACATGAACCATTGTACGGTCCCGCAAACATACATATTTATCTCTAGTAAATATAGAACAAGAAAGAAGAAATTTACGAGAGACTGAGAGAAAAAAAAAGCACAATTACGGTAGTTTTATTAGTCAACTATGCAATAATTGATCATCACTTTAATTTACATATTTTCCCAAATAAACAGTTATATTGAGACGGTTAAAAAAATTTTACTCTATATTTATTGATTAAAAAACTATAACCTACGAATAGTTTTCAAAAAGGGATTAGTATTTGTGTATATAACTAATTATGGATAAATGTCTATAGTGTGAAAAAACTAAAGTTGTGTTTATTGTATTCAATAACTTTCAAATCTTGTCTATTGTATGTATCTGACCAATAAAAAACTTACAAGTGACCGCTTATATGGTTGCCACATATTTCAAAATACATATAATATACAAGATTTGAAAGTTATTTCGTACAATAAACACAACTTTAATTTTTTGTGAGAATTTCACATATGCCACCATGAAGCTTCTTTCATATTTATCCAATTAATTTTTGAAATATCAAATTTGATTACTAAGGTTTAAAAATATCATAATTATCCAAATCATTATATTTAATCAATATAAAACATTATAATCCTTAATATATCAAATGACATTTCCAATTTACAATTTTACCTTATTTTATTTTATCCCCGATTACATAGCTAAAATCCCTAATTGCACAAGAAAGATCATCTTTACTTCGGGTCCCGAATTCTCGCCATTTTCTTCCTTCAATATCGATTAGATTGTTTGATGAAGATGTATTTATTTATGAGCAACCCTACTCTTGATCATATTGAATCACTACTCTTTTTTTCTCTAAAAATCCATATGATTCGGTAATTTTATATATAAATATATCGATCTCCTTTTATTGTTATTTATGATGGATTCCCAAATTCAGTTCATACTATACTTGGTAATGTTGATTTAATTTATTTCTGATGATAATTCCTTCTAGCTAGTTTTAATTGATGGAATTCTATTGATACGACTTTTGGTAAAGAAACACCCATGTTAATGTTATGCTAAATACTAATTCAATGTTACCACAAGCATGTATATGCTGATAACGCATAGTCACACAACATGATATGTTTTTTCATTACTATTTTTTCATGTTGGTTATTATGTCCATTCTTGAGTTGACCTTTATTCATTATTCATGAGTGTTAGTCATTGTTTTTGTTTCTGTTTTGAATATGGAATGACTATCTTTCTTTGTAAAAATGGTAACATGTCTATTTGAAAAATAACATATTAGACTTGGTTTGACAGTGTAAAAGACACTTAATGTACTATTACAAGATCAACCATTTTAATTTGTTTTATATTGCAGAAGTTGTTAAAAAGTATATCATAGAAGATGGACAATGGTATAGATACGGTTGAATCATGTAAGCCAAAATGGAAAAATATGACAGTTTGATATACATATATCCTTTTTTTCAAACATGATATACATATATCTTAACATGTTCTTTTGTAAAGTCTTTTCATTGTGAAAATGAAAGTTGAGAATTAAATAAAAAAAAGTCTTTTCATTTAATAATTTTAACGATTTTAATGTTTTATATTGATTAAATCTAATGATTTGAGTAATCATGATATTTTTAAACCTTAATGATGGCAAATTTAATATATCAAAAATTAATTGGATAAATATGATATCTTGAAACTAAATAGTGATACATATGAAATTTTTCCTTATTTTTTCATACTATAGAGATTATTTATATCCACAGATACTACTAAACCCTTTTAAAAAATATAAAGAAACATATGGTGTTTGGTCTTAGTTGGTGTTTATTCTTTGCAACTCACGAGTAAAAGGTTGTTACGTATTTATTTTCTTTAGTCAAACAAACCAGTTGGAGAGTAAACAAAAAAAGGAAAAAAATAAAAATCGGAAATTATCTGTAGACCTGGCGATAAAAAATAAAAATAGGAATGGGTTTGGGGAATTCCATTCCAAAGCCTCCCTATTCCTTTCCAAATCGTTAGTTACTTAGAGTGTTTTCTGGAGCAGTTCTTGATTTCAACTTGGATACCTTCGAAGGAAAAAAGAGGTATAAATTTCATCCCTTTTATCCAAAGTTTTTACTATACGTTTGTGTTTTAATCAATAATAGTTATTGCACTCCATCTGTTTGATCAAATGCCTCTTCAAGTTTTTATCCAATTTATCTTTGTTTTTTTCGGTTTGCACACACCGGTCCGCAATCTCGAACACTCTCTCTGAGTGTCTTTACTGATATCTTTTTACTTGTTAGATTAAATGCTGTTACTTTGAACTAATTAGGAACCAACTACGCAAATATTTATGCAATAGTTTTGCCACAAAATTGTACTGATAGATGACAGACAATGTGAAAACTTATAATCCGTTCCATTCGTGTTTTACCTTTATGCGTCAATCAAAGTTGACCTTTCCCGTCATATAGTGTAGGTAAATATGGCGAAGCAAGCTCAAACGTTCTTTCTTGAAGAATGGCTGAAAACAAATAGCGGTGCTATACGCAGTACAAACGCTGCCCTTTCTACTACTCAATCAGCCCGAGCCATCATCCAAGCATGGGCCGATCTTAGGGAATCACTTCATCTAAAATCATTTACTCAACACCATCACCGATCTTTGCAGACCCTCTTAAACTCCGGAATCTCTCTTTATGTTGCAGACCCACAAGTTAAGCTCATAATCTCTATTCTATCAGCACCTTTCCTATCTCTACCTTCCGAATCATATCCGCTTTTTATTAGACTTCTGTATGTATGGGTTAGAAAGTCATCAAAGCCGTCTCCTATGTTAATTAACTCTTCAATAAACGTATTGTTACAACTATTTTCGTCTCAATCTATTGGCAATAAAAGTGCTTTGTTCTTCACCGAAGGTATTCTTCTCTTGGGTGCTTATACTTTTGTGCCCTCTGTAACCGAAGAAACGAGAACACAATGCCTGGAGTTGTTTTGTAAATTATTGGATGAAGAATACAAGTTGGTCTCTTTGTTTGATGATCTTGTTCCCAATGTACTGGCTGGGATTGGCTATGCTCTGTCTTCTTGTGGGCACATTCACTTTCTTCGAATTCTTGATTCATTATTTGGAATTTGGAATAAAGAAGGGGGGCCTTCTATTAATTTAGTGCATGGTCTAATGGTACTGCATCTTGTTGAATGGGTTCTCTATAACTGTATCCAATCACAGTCATCTGAGAAAATTAAGACTTTCTCACGGGAGATTCTAGAAGCTCCCAATACAGAATATGCAGCGTTTTCTATCGTCATGGGTGCAGCAGGAGCTTTGAGAGCCTCTAATAGGTCGATATCTGCCGGTCTCATGCAATTGAGAAGTGCTGCTGAGAAACGACTTGAAATCATTGCAAGCGACTTCATTTCTAAATTTGGAACCAACTGGAACAAGCAGCGTAAAGATAGTGTTCTTTTGCAATGTATATCATTAGCTTTAGCTAGAAGTGGTGCTGTTTCCTCCAGAGAATCTCTTCTTTTATGCCTTGCTTCTGCAATATTGACTGAAGTTTTCCCTTTAAGTCGTTTTTATGCAAACATTCTTCGGGTTTCGGTAAATTCTAGTAACAGGGGGTTTCATGAAGTTAAAGAACATCTGAACAGTGTAGTTTTTAAGGAGGCAGGAGTGATAACCGGTGTTTTCTGCAAACAATATGCCGAAGCCAATGAAGGAAGTAAGGGTAAAGTGGAGAATCTCATATGGGATTTTTGTCAAGATGTTTACATGTCACATTGCCAGGTGGCTCTGATGCTTCAAGGGAAAAATGAAGAATTGATCCAAGATTTAGAAAAGATTACGGAATCTGCGTTTCTTATGGTTGTCTTCTTTGCTTTGGCTGTCACTAAACAGAAATTAGTCCCTAATATCCCTAAGGAGATTCAGCTGGATATTTCAGTTAAGATATTAGTTTCTTTTTCTTGTTTGGAGTATTTTCGGAGAATGCGATTGTCGGAATATATGGATACTATCAGGGCAGTTGCGGGAAGTGTGCAAGAAGATGAGACAGCTTGTGTCTCTTTTATCGAATCCATACCTTCGTATGCTGACCTGACAAAAGTTCATGGTATTACATGTTTATGATAGCAAATAACGTACCAAGAGGGGCCATACTTTGGTCAAATTTCTATTCAAATAACCAACTATATTATCCCCTAAATCCTATCAAAGTTTATAAAAACTGGAGTTATGATCAGTATCTTTTATAACTGGTTTTCTGGCGCTACGTTAACCTATTTATTATTCCTTTTACTGTTAAGTTTGAAAGCTGGTTGCCTTAAACTAAATACTCTGCCTTTTGAAACTTAATGTTTTCTTTTGGCCTAAAAGCTGGTTATGTAGGGCTAAAATTAGATCAAGGTTGTTACCATCTTATACATTATCTCATTACGATACATGATTGCCTTGTGTTTCTAAAGTAATTATTGAATACTGTTACCCCCCTGCCTTGTAGTGTCATCGAACAAAATGGAGTTTACATGGTCTAAAGATGAAATGCAGACATCAAGGATCTTGTTTTATCTGCGTGTGATCCCGACTTGTGCAGAACGAATACCTGCTGCAGTATTCAGAAAGACTGTTGCTCCCATCCTATTTTTGTATCCTGTAGTTGAACTCTGATAAAGTGCAATCTTAAAAAAATATCATTATGTATTCATATTTAAAAAGTAACACCACTTAACACATGCTAGATACATGGGACATCCAAATGGGAAAGTAACTCGAGCTTCACATTCAACATTTGTAGCTTTCATCTCTTCCGGGAATGAAGATGATAATGATAGAGTTACATTGAAGGAACAGCTTGTTTATTATTACATGCAGAGATCATTAGAGGTATTAAAGGGTTTTTTCAAATTTGTGTTTTGGGATTAGTTATTTGATTTTGCGATGTGATTATCTATTTCATGAGCTGCAACAGAACTGATTAACTCAAGCATCTGTAATTATCTGATCATTG
Source organism: Erigeron canadensis (assembly GCF_010389155.1). Taxonomy (NCBI): domain Eukaryota; kingdom Viridiplantae; phylum Streptophyta; class Magnoliopsida; order Asterales; family Asteraceae; genus Erigeron; species Erigeron canadensis. Next base: position 45,856,420 of record NC_057761.1, on the reverse strand, counting down.
CAATTTTAAACAGCCGAAGCACATCCACTCACCCCCTAAAAATTGACTGAGCACTGCTGAATAGTGCTGATTATGTTCTTCTTTTGATTATTATTTTCTGGAAATTGCAGGGATACCCTGCTGTGACCCCATTTGAAGGTATGGCTTCTGGAGTTGCTGCATTGGTTCGATATCTTCCTGCAGGAAGTCCTTCTATCTTCTATTGTGTACATTGTCTCGTAGAGAAAGCTACTAGCCTCTGCAGTGAAGTCCCCACTGAGCCTGGATCATGGAACGAGTATGACGAGTTAGAGCCGTGTAAGAAACTTCTGGATTTACTACTTCGACTTCTCTCCCTGGTCGATATACAGGTAGCCCTTCTGAAGTATCTCAGTTTTCCACTTTCTAACTGATACTATTATTTTTACTAGAGGTGGCAATATTGACCCATTCACTTATTAGTTATGAGTGTGATGATTGGGTTATGGATCATCACTAATGGGTCAAATCGGAAAAAAGCAGCCAAACAGGTTAAAAATTCCGAAGTTGTAGTTTTAATGCCTACAGTATTCTCATTCGTTTTGATATTAAAGATTAGATATATATATATAGGGGAAAGATAATTTGAGACCAACTAAAAAAAGTCCAAAAAAGGACCATTGATTTTCGTAAGTTACACACCACCATCATGATCTACTACGATATACAAGACTTTTTTGTAAAAACACTAAGACTTTCCGGCGACGGGCCCACCAGAAAATCATGTGTAAGTTAAGTTACACATATGTAAGTTACTTACACATGTGTAAGTTAACTTACACATGATTTTTTCTGTGAGCCCGTCGCCGGAAAGTCTTAGTGTTTTTCCAAAAAAGTCTTGTATATCGTAGTAGATCATGATGGTGTACAAAAATCAATGGTCCTAGTTGGTCCTAAAATAAGAGGTGGTCTCAAAATATCTCACCCCTATATATATATATATATATATATATAAGAATAATGTAGCCTTCAGAATATGCAGTCATTCATTATCAATTTGGACAAAAATGCTTCGGTCAACACAATCTTGCCTGTATGGAAAAAAAACTGTTCTGACCCCGGTGTGTTTTTGACACATTACTTCCCCATTTTTCCACCTCTAGATTCTACATAGATCTTCTCATCCGTAATTATATAAAATGTTATCTTTTTTAACCAAAGTGTATTAACTTTAATGTCTTTTAAAAGTTACTAGTACTGCTCATTTGATCGTGAGCCTCGTCTTTCCGGAGAAGAAAGTTACTAGTCTTGTCCATTTAGTTGTTAACTCTGAACCATGCTTAAAATCTTGTTGTACGTCTAATTTTTAGGTATTGCCGAGTTTGATGAAGCTGTTAGCACAACTGGTTGTGCACCTCCCCGAAGATGGTCAAAACATGGTTCTAAACGACTTATATGCTCAAGTCGCTGATTCAGATGATGTTACACGGAAACCAGCACTCGTGTCTTGGGTGCAGTCTTTATCTTATCTATCTTCTCAAGCTACAATCAGTAGAGCACCCAAAGAAGACCGCCAACATAGAAAATCTGGTGCAAGATCTTGGAATAAGGGCAGGCTGGCTGGCTTGAACAGGATCTTTGCACGAATTTAGTACACCGAGGGTTCATCTTTCAGAAATTTTTTTCACCACCCTGTAACTGCAGGTAAAGTTATTGTGATAGGAAAAGTTTTGTACTTTTGTTTCTATAGTTATGTTGTTGTGGCTTTCTGAATATTTGATATCACGCTGTGTATCATGCTGGTGGATGATAGCTTTACATATAGTTGGAAAAATTGCTAAAAATAATATTATGTCATAGTTTACACTTTACACGTTCAATTTTATAGCATATGAAGTGTAAAGAATCTTGTATAGTTTGGATATATGTATTCCTTTTGTACAACTTTTGTGCATTTATATTTATTGGTGTATGTTGGCTCAACAATCACTCCTGTAAACACAATTTCCTGTTTATACCCGTAGTAACATGTGGTCATTGCGATTACTTTTGTAACACCTCCCATTGTCAAACTTTAATCCAAATTATGATTCTACATGAAGAAGCAGGGCCAAGTATGGGAAACACCCTGAGGCGCTGATCAACTTTGTCTTGGGTGACCATGTTAAGTTATTAACAATAGCCGAGGATTACCAACCGGGTATTCACAACCAACTTAACCAGAGAAATAGAGAATGAAACAGCCGTTTTAAACTTTTGGAAAGCGGTTGGATGAAGAGAGGTAGAAGGGGACATTTTTCAATTATACACTCTTTGTTCTCTTGTCATTTTTGAGTACTTTTGGCTAAATATTACAGCATACGACTTATCCAGGAGTTTATCTAAAATGTAATATCCGTTTAGTTCGGTTCAATTCAATCAAATAAAAATTTCTTTTGAGCTCTAATACGTAAGAAGGTGGTGTTTATAAGTTTTTAGTCCGAATTCGAGACAACTATACAAGCTCTCATTATAATGTCGTTCATATCCATATTTTCACTAAAATCTAGAGCGTGTTTCAAATTGCTTATTTATAAGCTTTAATCTGTCAGGAGAAAAACAAACAGGTAGTTACTTGCTTATGGAAACTCGTTTAGTTCTTATATATAAAATAAGCAAATAAGAAAATTACTAATAGTAATATTATAATAGTTCCACCTCAACACCACAACATAAAAATACTATTTTTATAAGGGGAGTGATAAATCCACAACAAGTTTTTGCCATCTACAACAATGTACGCTTTGTACAGTTGTACACTCTGTAGTATAATATGTACGTTTATTGTAGATGGCAAAAAATTGATGTAGATTTATCATTCCCTTTTTTATAACAATAACTTAAAAAATTATACCCCACAATATCTCAATATCATAAAAAGAAAAAGAAAAAAAAACCCATTTTAACGCTTCCACACCACCACAACGTCGGCCCACCTAATAGTCTGTCTTGACGATCCCGGAGTGGTTGCCTTCCAAGTTCCATCTAAAAATTCGATTAACAAGAAAAAATGACACATAAGAAGAATTTGATATGGCAAGCAAAGACTAATACCTAACCTCAAAAGTATCATATATCTTGTATCTTAATTATATAAAGAGATTTGGTTTAGTTTTATAAGGTAGGGTTCATGTGAGAACTATTCATATCTGAACATTAATAGTTATAAGTATAAGTTGATAGTTCATATGTGAACAAATACGTTCAAATATACCATTCACATGTGAACATCAAGTTATAATATAAAAGTTCTCATGTTTTTTTTCAATTCATATGGTTCTCACATAAACCTTTTCTGTTTTTATAATTAGTTTTTTCATATAAGTTTTTCAAAAAAAAATACAAAAGAAAACCATTGGTTATTTTGGTTGGGATAATTCAATTTACATGATTTTTTTCCATTTTTAATTTGGTAATTCTCTTACCCGCTATCAATATATGCACACCTTTAATCAACAAGAATATGACCCGTCATTAGTCTTCATATACAATTTTACGAAACAACATTTTTTCTAATTTCACATGTAAATTATTTTTACTTACTGAAAAACAAGTTAACTCAAAAGGATCTAACACTGCATTTTTGAGTTTTTTTAGAGAGGGATAAAGAAAGACAAAATAGGAAAAAGCTATCTTTTTCATTCTCGAGTTTTTTTACCCAAGAAAAGAAAAAGAATGATAAGAAAACTCAAAGGATTTTTGTTCCAAAGTTTTCCAGCCAAATCTGATCTGATTTGGATGGAAAAGTTTGCATCTAAGAAAAAAGTACTAATCTAACCTTTCAATTTCTTGCTACCGCAACTGCTTGAGCATGGTAGGGGATTGGCTTTCTTTGTAGACAACCGTGGAATTTAAAAGGCGGAGGAGCAGAGTAGGTAGTGAAGTTTTTTAATCTTTTTGAAGGATAATACTGATAGTAGTTATTTTAATTTAATTATTATTGATGGAATCAATGATTCAATGGATAGGAATAGTGGCCGCATGGATCTCTTTTTATGAGATGGAATTTTCTCAATGCCAATTTTATCATTTCATCCAATCTTTAATATTAGTTAGACAAAATGGATCGGTATTTTTTTTTTCAAGTGTATGAATTATAATATGAGGGTATAATTGTAAATTATATATGTTTATCTTTTCTTTTCTTATCTATTCTATTTAACTCAAGAATGTCTTTTTTTAATGTAATTTTTTTTTATCATTTCTTCTTTTATCCAATCTTCTCTTTTTTTTAAAAAAAAAAAAATTCAAGAATGCAGTGTAAGTATAGTGTTGGAAAGTCGGTTTCTTTCTTTAATAAATCCAACATATCCTCATCCATAGTTGTCGACTCGTAACTTTTGACTCGACTCGAAAACCTGATTTCTGACTCGTGACTCGACTCGTAAGAGTCCGGACATTTGTATATACTACATAATAGTGTATAATTATATATATATGTGACGTATTTATAAACAAATTCTAAGTGGATTACTTTAATACATTACCAAAATATTACATATTTGATACTTTTAAGTCATAAACTTACAGTTTATCTCCAAATTCGTACTAAAAGAATAAAAAATACATATATAACATACAAAATAATGTAACCATAAATATGATATATAATATATAACCATATTATCAAACTACAACAATGATAAATTTGCGACTTGTAGTGACTCGTTTCAAATTCACATCGCGACTCGTAAGAGTCAGGAGAAAAATGAGTCACACAACGAGTCGCCTCGTTTTCGGTCCAAATCGACTCGACTCGTGAGAGAGTCGACTCGCGACTCGTAAGAGTCAAACAAATATGTCCTCACCCCCTCCATGTTTCATCTTTTTATATAAAATTCCCCTCACATCCGTTTTCTTTGAGTACTTTGTTTTCTTCCCCCCAATTCATCGCCGTTCGATTCCATCATCACAAACAATCTCAATCTTCATCTCTTTAGATTCCTCGACTTCTCAAGTAAGTTTTATTTATTTATTTATAATCCTTCTTCAATTTCAATCTTTTTTAATCCTCTTCGTTTCGATTCTAGGGTTTATTTTTTCCCCCATCCTTTTTAATTAATCTACCGGCTTTCCCTTTTTTTTTTTTATTGTAGCTTTAATTAAAACTTAACAATTCCATAACATTATCGATTAGAAATACATAAACCCCGAATACGATAAAATCAAGTAAGATGTTTACATAGATATATACACTTTTGAATAACTATAATGCAGCCTAGGCCCTAGTGTGACTTTATTCAACACATAGATTCTTCGGTGACTTTACGGCATTTGTCTCTAAAGTGTTCGTGACTTAACGTATGCGATTATATGGAAGTATTAATACAGGTTTATGTTACATGAAATTATTGTATGTAAATCGTTAAGAATCGGTCGTGTTACTTGTGCGTACATTGTTTAGGACATGCCTCAGTTAACGTAAGCACAGCCCCATTTCTGTACTTGTTTACCTTATTATGTGTTTTAAAAGGCATGCTGCATTTCTTGTAGAGCTGCCAAATACAAACTTATTTTATAAAAAAATAACTTCAAAGCTAAGTGCTACTTCAATAAGTCGAGCTGTCAAACACTCAAGGTAGAGAGCGAAGACCTAAAAAATTAAAGAAATTTGATTTAGAAGAGGTAAACGATATTAATGCACCATTTGAAATCATGGATTGATTGTATACGTTCTAGGCTTGTGATTATAAACTTCTTATTACTTGTGAATGAATAGATATAATGGGTGTTGGGTCTTATTTTTCTTCTATCGTCATATATAGTATATGAATCAGAATTCGTATTTAAAACTCCAGGACGTTTAACAATCCTAATTTTGTCCTCGATCTTAAGTTTATGTTTGATACTTTGTGTTCATATGATTTAACCTTTATTGTGTGCAAATATTTAAGTAAGTAATGCTTCTGTTAAAACAGGTGTGTAACAAGGACCATGGTTGCTCCATCATCAGGATCTAACTCTCTCAAGGAGTATTTAAAAAGATATGAAAGTAATGTAGACGAAGAGAAAAAGAAGAAGAAAAAGAGAAAGAAGACCGAAACTAAGTCGGATGTCAATAATGTTCTCATTGTTGACGAGCCGGTTTGGCAAAAGCCGGTTCAGGTTGAAGTAGAAGACGATGAGTCACAAGGTATGCCACTAAATTCTCTATATATTGTAGTTAATAGTTGATAGTTTTAGTACAATTTTCTGGGCCATTGCACAGAAACGTACTTATTAGTGGTGCTTATCAAGTCTTAGTTCACTGTCAAACTGGGTTCAATTGACTTTTTTTCTTTTCATTTTTGTAATTTCCTTTTTAATATTCTCTTTTTATTGCCGCGTCTTGCAGCTGTTTATGGCATTGAGGTGTACTCTATTTGAATGAACCTGCTGTTCTAAAAATTCCTGGTAAAATTTAATGGTGTGGCCATTGAGGTCGTAATTGTTTGACCATTTTGGTTATTTCTTCTTTCTTTTTTTCTTCATGCCATGCTACAAGGTTTGAAGATCACCTTAAATCAATATTTGGAAGTTGGCTGCCTTTTCAGGGGTCAAAACAATTGGTTACCCAAAACCGAACTAACAAAACTATGCTATTACATTATGCAATAACCCCTTGAGACCCAGACTTCAGTTCTGAGATTTTTAAACTTAAAAAATTTAGATGAAAGAAGGTTAAAATAAAAAACTTGAATTAGATACACCATTGAATCAGACCAAACTGTGAATTAACCCCTGGATTGCAATCTTCTGATTACAGATGAAGAGAAGCCTCAAGTTAATGAAGATATAGAAGTTAAAAGAATTAAACGATTAGAAGAGCGGAAAAACCGACGCCCATTTGGGGCTATTTCAGAAGATGGAAGTGGTTGGGTTCCAGTCTCTGAAAATGCTAATAGTTTGAACTCAGATGACCCTAATTCTGATATCTCTCCCCCACGTAAACGTAGAGCTCGCAACGATACACCTTCTCCAGGACATGAGCTAGATCCTTCTAGAACTGTACTAAATTCTGATATATCTCCACCCCATAAACAAAGGAACCAGAATGATACACCTTCCCCAGAGCCACATGCGCATGATATGTCTCCACCTAGAAAACGAAGGGCACGTTTCGATACACCATCCCCAGAACCTAACTCAGATCCTGATCTTTCTCCTCCCCGCAAGGGTCGGACTCGCGAGTCGCTAAACTCAGATATTTCTCCTCCTCGAAACAGCCGGACACGAGATTCGGTAAACTCTGATCTTTCTCCTCCACGGCGTGGTCAACGTCGATCCTCAAATAAAAGTCACCCACATGCATCTGTAGTGGAAGATCTTTCGCCCCCAAGGAAAAAGAGTGGAAATGGACATCAACAATCAATTCCAGCTACTGACCTTTCTCCACCAAGAAGGACTGCGAAGGAATCTGAGAGGCCAAAAACTGGTTTAGTTAGTGGTAAATATATGAAGGAAGAGATTGCAAAAACAAAGAAGGCAGACTTTTTGAGGTAATCATTTATGTTCTTTGTTTTGCTTTATTTAATTTATCAGTAGTGAACTGCTTGTAGGTAGTCAATATTGCCACCATCCTCTCACTGAATTGAGTTGCTTGTAGGTTTCAAAATATGGATCCTTCTATAAGTGGTCGAGGTGCTGAAGGCGTACGCCGTGACAAGAGAACAGGTTGGTATTGAAGTTTTCAATTGCTTTTGATGTTTGTCTTAAGGTTGACTATTTCTGGTTGAATAAATTTAGATTAAACTCATCTTGGAACCTTTGCAGGGCAACGCATGACAAAGGAGCAGATCGAATCTCTTCAAAAGAAAGATGAGAAGCCAAAGGTATCTGACCTACTTATTTTCATATATTCTATTATTCTGTGTGTTAACTCTCTAAAAGTATCAAGTTATGCATTATACAAGTTCTCGAATACTTTACTGTCATCATTATTAATTTATTATATCATCTCGGGTTTCCTGCTTTCACTGTTTCATATGAATTGATTCTAGATAAACCTTGCATCCTTCGCTAGGCCAGGTGTGCAGTATATATGCTACTTTTGGTCAAAAGTTTTGGTGTATTAAAATTGTATGTGGGAAAAGTTGAATACTTCACTGGATTATATATGTTAGGTTAATATAGATGAAAAGCCGACACCCTTGTGTGGGTGACTCATTTCACCTATTGCGCCTCTCGTCCATTTTGCGTTGTAGGAAGGGAAGTCAGCAAACCATTTTTTCATGTGGTATCAGTGATCAAATTAAAAAGGTGACAAGGATGTGGGCATATGCTGAACTTCATCAGGATTGACTAGGTTGAGAGAGTGACCTGATTGATTTTGGTTTTGGTGGTCTATAGGTTTTAGTCAAGTTTGAAGTCTTCTGGCTTTTATTATATTTAGTAGTTTTCTTGTTAGATTATTATTAGTATCAATCTTGATCAGGAAAGTAGCTTTAATTATTCAATTTGTTTACTAGCTAGAGTATAACTAGTCTAATTAGTCTGCTACTATAAAAAAGGGTATAACGAGTTTGATGATGTGTTGTTTTTGATTAGTTAGTTGTATAAACGAGTTGAGCAAGTTCTCTCAACCTTTTGGTGTTCTTATCTGGTCTAGTATATGATATACACTTGATAGTTCTCTAGTTGTTTGACGATACATATGTTTTCTAGTATTATAGCTTCTTGCTATGCCACACTACTTGAAATAATTGTAATGTTAAATGTTATTTGAATCCACAACAGTTGGGGTGTACACTCTTTGTCTTTTATTGAAAAAAATACGACATTATCTCAAAAATGATGCTATTGAATAACTTACTTTCAAGTTTAATATTTTGATCCTTGTGAAATGTTACTCATGGTAAAGTGTTAAATATTGTTTTGAATTAGGAAATAAAATTGGAATGGGGAAAGGGTCTAGCTCAAAAGCGGGAGGCGGAAGAAAGATGGCAAGAGTTGGAACTTGAGAAGTCCAAACCATTTGCAAGGACAAGGTAATTTTACACCTTTCAGTTTTAAGGGCCAAGACTTGTCTTCCTTTAATAGTTGTCTTTTAAAGTCTAATGGTGACATATCAATGATCATTACTATGCCTATTATGAAATAGCTTGTTTTATTTTCTGTAGAACATGTTAAAATTCCTTATTTAATTTTTCCACACATTTGAACTTAAGGTGGCAACTTCAACCCCTATACGCAAGAACAGGTTGGGTTGTGTTTAATCTCAAACTGGTCTAATTAAAATACTACCTACATAGGGAACCTGGCAAACGAGTTGTCAGTGGCTTAATTTCTATTTTTAATACATTAAACTTTCTGAATTCTTTTATACTATGCAAAAGTTACTTGTTTAAACCTGACCTTATTATGACCTTCAAGTCTTTAACTACCCACCCATCTTACCACCTTTACTTCTGACCATAATACATCCAGTGAATTTAAACATCTGGAAGATTTAGTGTTTTCTTTATCTTGCATGTGGCTGCAGAGATGATCCCGATCTTGACAAAATGCTGAAGGACACACTGAGATGGGGTGACCCAATGGCACATTTAGTTAAGGTAGTCACTTTAACCAAAAATCTTGGTTATTAAAATGCATATATATGTGTGTGTGTGTGTGTGTAATATGTATACTGTGTCCCTTAATAATTTCAATTCTTCAGAAGAAGCATTCTGAGCTGGTTCTTCCAGACATGGGAGATAATGAAAGGATGAAAGAATCTGGATTTATAGTTCCTCAGGAAGTTCCCAAACACAGCTGGTTGAAGAGGCGGTTAGACGCTGCACCAAACCGCTATGGTATTACACCGGGACGACACTGGGATGGTGTTGATCGTAGCAACGGTTAGTCTATTTGTATCCTTGCTCATTCACTTACCCAACATTATAACCTAGAATTGGCAAAAGATGGGTGGGTTAGAATTTGTGAGTTAAGAACATGAACTTTTTGATGTCTGAAAATATGTATAAAGTAATTAATTATTAGAAAAAAAACAATTTTGTTGGTTTTGTTAATATAAATCAACTGCATGATAATGTTTAGGAGGTTGTTTGCTTTGAACGTAGACTTTGCTTTCACCCGTTATATATCACAAAACAACCCATATTAACGCTGTCATGATTAAATGGGTCGAAATATTTGCTAACAAATTTTGAAGTCTTGACCCCAAAAATCACTGCAAATATTTATTTGATTTCCTTTGAGAGCTAGTTACCTTATTTGTGTTCCTATTTTTTGCT